>NC_056734.1:546792034-547092034 GCF_019279795.1 Protopterus annectens | reverse complement strand
AGGAGGTGTGGGCAGTGTAACCGTACTGGGTTTCTTACCCATTCTTATAGACGAGTCACCTTGTGGAAATGACAGGTATAATGAAATGTTTCTTACAAAGAGCTTTAAATCGATTTAAAATATCAGTAAGATCTGAATCTTTAGTTGGAATCAGAGAATCCTTTGTTTAATAAATGGAACTGTTCTTCTAACAAAACAAGTGAAGATAAATTAGCAATCAAATCAGTGGGTTCCTGTTCCTCGTGGCCATACCTATGCTCCTATCTGTTTGAGGATTGTTGATGTACATGCCCTCTTCTTGCTAGACTTCTTGAATTACTTTTCCTGTGATTTTTTTCTATTGGTAACAGCTTCGGAAAAGAAAAAGGGGAAGGGGGTAAATTCAATGTAGTAGAAGTTTGAGTTGAAACAGTAATGTTCCTAGTAACTGCTTCAGAAAAAGAATGTACATCTGTAACCCTTGCTTCAACTCTATTCACCATTGCTACAGTGGCATTCTTGCCAGGAGAGGTAGAAATTATATTTTGCTCTCTTGGCCAAGAGAAATATTCTCTTTTGAAATGAGTGAGGTCGCATTGCAACTTAAGTTTCCTTGCAACCTCTTCTCATAGTTAGGTAAATTATCATAGACATCAAGTCTCTTCTTAAAGATATCAGCATATTTGTAAGTTCATTCTGTATATTCCTGATATCCTTGCATAAAGAGGTTTCAGTTGGTTTCAAGAAGTAAGTGAGAAGTCTCATAAACCCAAGCTGTAAATTCAGTACTTGCCATTACTTCAAAAGCTGTGGAAAAGTTTCTCCATATGTGGGCATTTTCAGTATATGGAGCCCACAGGGGATGACTCTATGATGTAATGAAGCCTCAAATTGTAGGTGTTGCCATTGTAGGCATTTATACTTGTACAACATGTTTTCAAATTATTTTAGTAATGTATTAAAAGTCTCTCTGTTCTAACCTTAGTAGACACAGAAGTCAAAGTCAATTCAGTAGGAGAATGAAGCTTTTGTCGGTTTGGTATTAAGAAGCTCATTTTATTAAAGGAGGTGTGTATTTTGTAACTGTTTTTAATTGGAGGTATATTTCCTCCTTTAGTGACATTTAGTTTTTAGAAGTAATTTTATTGGTTATATAACTTAGATTGCGTTATTTAAATTATTTATGTTTTTTTGTATGTATCATGGTCTGAAGAAGTGGCATATAGCCATGCAAGTGCTTAGCTCTTTGAATTAAACTTTTCTTTTTAAGCCTGTTAGTTTCTTTGGCTTTACATTGTGTCTCTTGTGAATGAGAGTGTGTGTGGATAGAGATAGTCAGGGGGAGCAGAGAGATTTAACTCTTATTGGGGGAGTGAGTTGAGAATATTTAGAAATATGGATTTAAATTTTTGGATTATCTAGAGGAAGGGATGAAAGAAAGGACCAGTTAATAGAGGAGAGCATGTTGTTGAATTTGTCAGAATGGAAGTTGGAGAAGTTTCAACAGTCTAAATTTGTGTGGCCTTTGATTGTGAGGGTGGAATCTATGGACACAAATTGGTGAGTTGTCACTGATGGAATCAGGTAGGGTTTCGGGGTAGTGATAAGTCAGGATTGGAAACTAGTCTTCATTCTACAATAGTACTGGAGTTGGTAGGCTTGTTAGTGTGTCAGGGTAGAGATTAGTTGTGTGAAGCAGTGTAAGTTTAAGCAAGTGGTGGGTGATCTGGACGCTTAAGATGACCAGTTGATGTTGACATCTCTAATGAGAGTGGTTTCTTTAGGTATATTGAGGGTGCACCAACAGATTTCTAATATAGGTACTTTGTCACCAGGGGTATGTATATAGCAGCTATTGTAAGGGTTTTTATGGTAGTTAAGTTTATAGTGAGTATAAGGTTAGATGCTTAAAAGGTGAGTTAGGATAATGTACAGGTTGGGTGGTAGGGTTGGTAGTGAGGGGGTTAGAAAGTGGTTCAGGGTTGGGGTGAATGTCTCCTGAGAGGAGTAAGGTATTGTGGGGGTAGAGAAGAGTTAGGTGTGGCAGGAGCAGGAAGTGATATTTATGCTTCAAACTCAGGTTGTAAGAGATCTGAGGGGGATGTTTTTATCCTGTGGAGGATTGAATTGGTGATATGAAAGGGTGATGGAGATATTGTGAGAGAGGCATGTATAAGTATGTGAGGTATAGTGAGTGGCGGTAGGTGGGAGGTGAAGGGGATTAATTTGTATGTAATATGAGAAGAGGTAGGTTATGAGGAGAAGTGGAGATGAGTAAGGAACATTTTAGGATATTGACAGGTAGCAAAGTTAAGTAGATATAAGTGAAAATGTTTAGAGGAGTAAGTGTGAGCAGAGGAGAAAGATTAGAAAAATGTGATAGAAGAGATTAGGAAAGTGTAATTGTTTAGTGAGGCAGTTTGGTGTAAGGAGAGAAGATGGTGAGAGAGAGGATAGTGAATGCAGCAGGAAAGGGGTGGGGTCAAGAAGTAGCCAGTTAATGAGCGAAAAAAAGGGGGTGCATGTAATTGGGGCAGTAGATGGGGAGGGATGAAATGTGAGTGTAGGAGAGTATACTGGGGAAGGAGTCAGATGGAGAAGTGGTAATAATTTAGTTAGCAGGGGAGTGTAGAATAGGGTATAGTGTGTACAGAGGGAAGAAAAATGAAGAGTGATAGGTTGAAGTGGGAGGAGAGAAGTAGAAAATCTAGTTAAGGAGGGGGCGAGAGGATTGAAGGCTGAGGAAAGGGAAGCAAATGGAGACAGTGTGATAGGATGAGGAGGGGAGGAAGGGGGAGATATTGGGGTGGTAGGGGTAATGATTAGTTAGCTATAAGTGTAGTATTCTCAGGGGTGGGTGGAAATTGGGTAGGGTAGGGGAGCAGAGTAAGCCTGCCTTTAGTCTAGTCTCTGCTCATTGTTAATCTTTTCCAGAGTGTTTTCTGTAGGGAAAATACCAACAATAAGACAAAATCAGTTGGAGCAGCTGATCCATGGGTTTTTGGGAGAGCTATAATGTGCTTGACTTAAATACTTTGTGGCACTGACTTGTTAAGAGAGAATGAAGATACAAGTGAGAAGTTTGCCTAATACTTGGCTGCCCATCTTAGAATTCCTGGGTATAAAGTGTGGAAAAGTGGACTATAGGTAAATTGTGACTTTTCCAGCAACTCAGTCAGCTTGTTTCTGTTAATTCCCTTAAAACAGAAGGAAGGATACCCCAAACTTTTGTGTAGGAGAGTGATTGGAGAGATTTGGGGGTCTGTTAGGAAGTGATGAGCTGTTAAAGCTAGGATGATGTGATATGTTGTGACTAATGCCATTAATCAGAGCTTAGGGGAGCTGGCAGGAGCAGAATTGTTTACAAAGATATTATTGCCAGAGATGTATGCAATAGCTTGTCAGAATCGGTTGGATTGGCCTAGATGCCTAGTGTGCAGCTTGTGTATGTTTAGCTTTAGTCAATTTGGTATTAATTCCAGTCTATAATAATTATGCTTAATGTCTTTTGTAGGGTCAGACTTCCATTCTGTTGATGCTTGAGCCCTTGCTTATATGACATCAGTAAGCTCTTTATTAAGCCATAGAGTGGTTTTACCTTGTTGTCCGTTTTGTGTTGGGGGAAACAACCTGTCTTGGGCAAGTATAATCACCTTTTGAAATGTTGATAGTGTTGATGTGGGGTGGAGTCTGTGCATGGATTTAAAGGATTCCAGTCTATATGCTATAACTCATTCAGTAATATTGCCAGTGACACTGCTGTTATATTCCCAGTGTTTGTCATACAAAGAGTGCATTTAGGGACTCTGAATGCCTAAGATGTCATAATGGGATTATGGTTACTCATGCAGTTTGTCAAGATATTAATAGAATGCAGTTTAGTGCAGTGTTTAGAATAGAGCAATTTCCATTTTTGGGCTCTAATCTTGAGTCATCTGATAACAATTACACTGACAGGAAGTGTTGAGTAAGGATGGAGTTACGTTGGAGGTGAATGGCAAGCATGAGGGACAGTGATAAAATAAATGAAGAGGTTGGCATAATGGTTAAGGTGTTTACCTTATAGATACAAGGTGCAGGGTTTGATTCTCACAGTGGTTAATTGGCTAGGCTTAAAATGGCTCTTTAGAGTAGTTAGCCTAGTGCTAACCTATGCACCTATTTGTTGGTGGAAGGTGTTTGCACTTGGTGGGAAGAATCTATGATTATATAGGAAATTAAGGAAGTGGGTTAATCCCACCTTGTAGAACTCAAAAACAGTCAGTCAGCCCTCCCAATGGACTGTCTACAATGTTCAGATTTAATGTCCTACAGCAAGTACTATTTCACAGAGAAAGTAAGCGAGGAAGTGAGCTTAACACCCAGCCCTTCAATCAACTTGGAAGCGGGCTTAATAATACTCCAGTCCTTTAATCAGCTTGATGTCCATCTCCACTTTGAAAATGTTGCTGTTGCCCTGTTCTGCAATTGCTTAATTCAAAATGTTGAGCAAGAATGTGGGGGGCATTAACTAGCACTGTTCAGCTGTAGTCTCATGCTATAGCATAATAGGAGCCACTGCAAAACAGTGTCTAAAGCATTTTCACAGCTTTAAAAGCTGTCACTCACATGTATGTACACACACACACACATACACACACACACACAAATAAGGTGTGGCAGAGTGAAGTCTTAACAGTTCTTACAATCATTTAATCACTGAAAGGAAAGATTTACTTTTTTCTACTTTCTGTGTGGGTGTGTTAAGTGTTGTATGACTTGCAAAGCTATAAATCACTTTATGCACACTTTTTTCAGTAAATGGTAATATCTGTAGCATAAGAAGCTCCACTAAAGAACTATGAATGATCAGGTCTCTCCTCTCATAACTAAAGTGGTGGTTAAATTTTGTCAAGACTCACCTCTTCAACATATCTTGCTCTACATATGTTATTTTCTTGGCCTTCATGTCCCAAAGACATGGTGTTGGTTAAGACTGGGCAATTGGACATAATTCTCTATATGTAGTTTGCCAAAATATTTGCCCTAGATTTTTATTAAGGTGTTATTGAAACCTACCTAATGTTCATTGACTTGCTCCCCAAACCATCATTTGTTTACTTATTTGTTCACTAACCAGGTATGAGGTCGAGTCCAAGACCCATTTTCATCCATGACTCTGACATAAAATGAACAACTTTGAAGAGGGTTATACAAAGCATGTTTAGATAATTAATACAAGAAGGGTACCTACGTGCACAACAAACCTATTTAAATAAAGTGTCAGTGTATAAAATTCAGTCAAGCACATTAAATATCAGAAAAGCACAAAGTAAGATGTTTTCCCAGTTAGGGGTCACCACAGCGGATCACCTGTCTGCTTATGATTGTCAGTGAAGTTTGTATGGTGTCAAGTTGCCAGCCTGGTGCCCAACCTTCCACGGAAGGCACACACACACACACACACACACACACACACACACACACACACACACACACACACACACACACACACACACACACACACACACAGACACACAGACACACAGACACACACCTAGGGCCAATTTAGAGTATCCAATCCACCTACAGCATGTCTTTGGGATGTGGGAGGAAACTAGAGCACCCGGAGGAAACCCACGCAACCACAGGGAGGAGATGCAAACTCTGCACAGAGAGCACCCCAGCCGTGGATCAAACCAGAGAACCTATGCTGAATACAAACATCGGGTCTTAAATATAACTGATAACAGGCAAACGTCAACTAGGGTCTGTCTCTAAGAGATGTCAAATATGCCTTTTTCATAAGCGAGTCAACAGTTGTTGACAGTTTAGTGAGGCTTTTTTATTTCCTATACAGTATTTCTGAAGCAGTTGCAGTTGTATTTGGGGAGTGGGAGGGGTAGCTTGAGCTTCACTTGCAAGCTCTGAGGATCTGGCTGAGAAAAAACAGCTGTTGGAATGTGGTTTCAACATGCTGGCTCTATTGTACAAATAGCTTTTCTGCCCATTATTGTTTCAAATGGTGGTGTGTTTAGTCTGATGGTATCATTGTAATTAGATTTGATACTATGTGATATTCTTACAATACAGTTTTGAGGATAAGTTCATCATGTGGCCAATTTACATAAGGAAGTAGCAATGTTGCCCTTTCACCTATGGATAACCAGTGAGTTATGTTGGGAGTGAGAATGATGAGAGCAGATGAACAAGAACAATTAACCAGATGTTATTTATTTATTTATTTTACATTTGTTTACCGGGAACGTCCGACTGGGCAGGTGCCCGTTTTCAGTGGAGGCCCGGGGAGAAAAGCTCCACATTAAAGAAATAAACTGCAGTACAATAAAATACAATATCATTCGACACAAAACATGGAAACAATATAAACAGTATTAGAAAGATTAGCTGGGGTTGCTGATGCAATCACATATGAAAAACAGTATATGAGGCTGAGCATACAATGTATGAGGCCTAGCCTATAAAGTACAATCAATGAGACTTGCAGATAACAGACATATAAAATACAGTGTATGTGATTTTACCGATATACTATTGCATGTGAAGACACAGGCAACATTTTAAGGTGAAACATGTCTAGGTAAAACCTATACTAAATGCACCCTGTAATTAGAGTTGGTATTAGTGGGAAGACCTCTGTGTATGTCTGTTAGTTTTTAGGGACAGATTAGTGTGAAGGGAGGGTAAGTAGTTATCCTGGGCTATAGCATGGGCATAACCACATGGTAGTTAGGTGATTCTTGAGAAGCTTTTTAAAAGTGTCATGATTAGGATTAGGAGTATTTTTAATGTCAGGAGGAAGAGCATTCCAGGCTTTGCAACATATGAGGAGTAGAGGGAATCATCGGCAGTATTAGTGGAGTTAGTGATTTGATGGTGAGATTTGTTAGCTGAGAGGAGAGTGCGATTGTTGGAGTAGGGTTGTAAAATATGTGATAGGGCAGGAGTTTTATCGGGCTAGTGGAATACTTTGTGCCATGGTTAGCTGGTTATAGATCAATAGCTGAGGGAGTTCTAACCAGGACTGTTTTTTTAGGTCAAGACAGTGGTGTGTTCTATGTGTGGAGTCAGATGGAAATTTTGCTATTTAGTTGTAGAATATTACTAGTTTAAGGTCAGATTGTTTAAGATTAGTTAGAATGGGGGAGCTGTAAAGAAGTGTTAATAGAATGTGTTTCTAGCAATAGTAATTCTGGTAGGGGCTGTAAGGTAATTTTTTTTTCCTGCAGAGTAATCCCAGCTTTTTGTTGGTTTTCTTGATTGTCTGTGTGATGTGGAGGTCAAAACTGAGCTTATTATCAATTATTATGTCAAGCAGTTTAGCCTGAGATTCTGGAGTAAAGACCGTATTGTTACAGGAGGTGATATGGAAGGTGGATGGAGGGTTTGAGGGATGAGTGTGGTGGAATTATCATGAGTTTGGTTTTTACTGGGATTCAGTATTAGCTGCGAATTGGCTAAACATCGTTCTATTTCACTAAAAGACTTTTGTGTTAAATCTTGGAGCTGTTATATTCAGTGGTTTGCCGAAATAAGGTATTTGAGGAATGAACGACTATAATTGGCAAGACATACTCTAATAATGTCAGAAGTTTCCAACTAGTGCTTTCCTTGCCTACAGTGAAAGAAGGCTAAAAATCCTGCAGTACATTTTTAGTTACACACACACTGTTATTTTCTGTGTTTTATGTTTAGAACAATATGTAGGTTACATATTGAGACCAAGAAATTTATGTTGGATTAATAATTTTTATTTTTTCTGTGTGCCTTTAAGAAGGAAGCAGCTAGCCTCTGGCCATTGCATAGTTCCAAGAGCCAGTAATGATTCTATTTTGACATTAACAGGTAAATTATTTTGAGTTACCGATAACTACATTACTGTAAAGTTCTTTTGCAGTTTATTTTGTAATTCGCTGGTTGAATTAAATAGGAAGATGGGCATATGCAGGTTAAGAACAGGTAAGTCTGATATCAGATCTTAATAGGATACTACTTCAGACTGACCTTTGAAATACTCCAGTAGTAAAAATTGTGACATATTAAGAGAATGCTTCCTTACAAGATGATTTTCATCTCCTCATCTGTTGACTACCAGTCTTCCTTCTAAGAGTTAGATCCACTTGTTCCCTACTTACCTATCACTGCCAGTATGAGCACTGGGTCTGGTGAGAGGTGCCCTGATGGAGCCATTGTAAACACAGGCAAGAAGGTTGCTTCACTTCAGCTGTCTGTAGAACATCAGCATCATTTACAACCTATTGTCCATTGAACAGCTTACCAGTCTACCAGTCCTATGCCACAGGCCACCTTGACCAGCAGTCCAGCATAAGGCCTAACCCAGGTGCCTGATGCTGATACCTGCAACTCCCCAGCAGTGTGCTATGCCTTTCATTAACATGCATGCTGCCAACATACACTACTGAAGGCAAGATTACTGATGTGGCAAAAAAAAAAATCTCCTTCCCTCAGTTCTTGTTGTTTTTGGTGTTGTGGGATTTTTTAACTTTGTAGTGGTAATCAGCTGACTGAAACTATCACACTCCCACCAGGATGGGGCGAGAGTGTAAGCTGCCATTTCCCAGTCTTCCTTGCCTAGCTCTTCCATAGCCCAACATGTCACTCACAGTTGCGTTATTTGGGTCATAGTCGGGGCTTTAACCCTTTACACTACCTATTGCAGAAATAACTGCATAATGACAGCATGACTTGATTGCCAGAGTGGAGCTTACATTTTGTTAGGAGGGCTAACTATGTACTGCAACAATTGTCTTAGCCACACCCATGAAAATGTCTTCTGTAGGCAAACATTTATTTATATTCTTACAAAAATCACTGGTTTCTTAACTTAAGAGTCTCAAGGTGCAGATACCTGCTCTAAAATTATGTTGACTGTCACAAAGAACTCAACAGTTATTGTTGGGCTTTGATTTATTGCACAACAGTTTTTTTTTCAAATATTTTCAAGATGAGGTATACATTTAATAGCATTCATAGTAACTCATAAGGGGCAGAACCTATGAATCCTGATAAACTGGTAAAGGCCAAAGGTCTGTTGAAACACACTTTGAAGTGTTCCAGCCTAAGGTGAGAGCAGAGGCTTCCATGTGACAGCTACCTGAGCTTGAGTTCCAGAGAAGGATTAGACAGCATTTATGATGTCAGTATGTGAACTCTCTCTCAGAAAAGATAACCACCCTGTTAGGAGCCACAATATAAATGCTTGACCTAGTCTTTATGAATACAGCCACTTCTTAGACAACTCCATAAGCATCATTCTGCTTTAAATCAGGCAATAAATCATTACATTTAAAACTGGTCATAATTCCATTGTAAATATTTCTGTGTTTAGTGACGTCTTAAAAGCAAACCATCTACAGTTACTTTATGTCCTAAATAAATTCTGCTGCAGTCCTTCGGTGGATCTCAATGTTAAAGCCACTGCCTATGCCTCAGACTTCTATTTAATTGTATTGATAAAGCAGTCTCAATAAGCACCAAATATAATGAGAAATTTAAAAACAAATGCCTGTGGTGAAGTACCCTATAAATTATATTACAAGAGAGAGAGAAACTGCTTAACATTTATAAGATGTCTTGTTTCACCTATCTTAAGAGCACAATTAAAAAAAACTAGTAAGGAGCTTAAGGGAACCATTTGTAAGCTTGAAGCCGGGTATGAAGTTAAAACAGACACCAAAACCAAAAATAGCTGCAGATCTTCCTTTAAATAGATTCGGAAAACAAGAATTAACATCCAACAATGCCCATAACTAGTCTACAATAATACTGCACACACTGACCCAAAGGAGATACTTACTATCCTAGTTAATAAATTTGGACAGATTTTAACTCCATCCGTAGTTAACAGCTATTCTACAAGCCCAGCCACTCCCTTTCATTATTATGGAGCAAGTTATCTCAGTCCTTTCAAAAGCTAAGAACGCCTCATCCTTGGGTTCTGATTTTATATCGGGTTGCCTTAAGGCAACAAAACCTTCAGCAGATAACACATACTGGCAGGATAAATTCAAATCCCAATATAACCCTCACCTTTGGGACAAGCTTCCACTACATGTCAAACACAGTAGTACAATTGTCACCTTCAAAATAAACCTAGACAACTGGATAGGCAGCCTCAAATTATTTCCAGTCTATTTTGTCTTGCCCTGCTTAAGGCTGGAAGGAACATTTGAATGTGTGCCTTTGGTTAGGCTTGTAATGGTTTGCAGACTGATTGCCTAGAACTTAATGTACCTATAAACAAAGCAATGCCCCCTCCCCTGCACTGCTCATGTTGGGGGCAAGCTCTCCCATCTCTTTGACTTGCATATACTAACCCAATAGTCACACAACAGTATGAAAAGGAACTCTGGTTTACTGAAAGTGGGTTTTAGTGGAACTGTTTCACCTTATTGGGATTCACAATGTCAGGCATCCATCTGTCAGGTTCCTATTTGATACAGGCCTGTAATCTTAAGGACAGCTGGAATTAACAGTTTAGTAGTAGGATTATAAAGGACTGATTGAATTATTTTGGGATTCTCCCCAAAGAAAGCAGGAGGTCTGAAAGCAAAAAGACCAGTGGCTTACCAATGGCTTACCTATTTGGGGAACTGCCATCTTGCAGGGTGGAGAGTAGTGAATTTAAGTTTTCCATATCTGTCTAAAGATTTTACTCTTCTAACATATTCTGGAAGAATCACACCAAGTTCTTGTAAGCAAGTAAAACAGCTTTATTTTACATGCATGGAGACCTGCTACATGATAGTAGTATGCCAGCAGTCTGGCTACTTGTACTTTGAGTTCTGCTTTTATAGACCCTTCTGCACGTACACACGTAGCACACAGAACATTCATCAGAAGTGATAGTTTGATTACTTGTTTTTACCAGCTAGTACCACAGTTATTCTTGCAACATTAACTTTCTTATCAGCAGTTTAAGATTAACTTCTGCATTCCTCAGTGATCAACACATTCCAGAACATTTCAGTTTGCACGCAGTGAACATTTTTCTGCTTAACCCTTTATATACAGAATACAAAATATGTTGTACTTCAGTATTTTTCCACATTTCCCCCCTTACAACATTTTGTATACTGTTTATTTTACACAATCCCAGATATGTTTTATACCTTCTCATAATCAGAAAAATATGCTTTTGTAGCATTGGCAGAGATAACCTTCGATATTATCATTTTGATACATGGTATGCAACAGCAGCCAAGCAGCAAAAATATGACTGCACCAACACATATAGCAATTAAAATGTTCATCAACACAGAACCCCAGTTTCCAAATAAGTTTTGGAAAAAGTCAGTCAAGGGGTTTGGACCAGGTTTAGTTAGTTCAGAAACTTGTTGAATTATTTCAAGATGGCTCTGGATCTCATGCTCGTTATCAGGAATAAACGAGCAGCACTCCTTGTGTATGAGAGTGCAAGTACCTCTCTTCGCCGCTAGGGTGAAATCGAGCGCCATACGGTTCTGCAACACTACTGTTCTCATACCAATTCTAGCACTGAAAATGTCGCATTACTCAGAGTCTTTAACAGTTTTGACAGTTTTCTCAGTTCCCAGATGGATTTTACTGTCCCATACGCTGGCAAAATACCAGCCCAAGCAATTACATCATCACCTAGGTCCATATGTGAGAGTCCTTTGCTGCTGACGTGCGCCAAATCATGGTGATAAATCCATGATGCATCAATGTTACCTACGGGATTAATAGGTTTATTAAGAGAACGTGCATTTTTTTACCTTGAGGTAATGCATTCACATGTCTAATAGCTGGTATCAGATATCCCAAAAAACAACTTCCTGACCAGCCATATGGTAACCATTTATATGCTTTCCTACCACAAATAAAATAACAATCATTCGTTTTGAGGGTACTATTGGTTGGAAATTCATAACTCCCATTTGGCTTTAGCCCCTTAAATAACAGGCCATATACATACAGCATTTTTTCAACAAAACTAGTATCATTTACATTGATGTCTTTTTTTATAGCTCCAAACTTGGTCTCACACTGCCCTTCTAGGGTACAATTATGAACTATTGTCAAATTACATTGGCTCAGCCCCACCTTAACTTTTCCAATCTTTTGAAAACAACACTGTTCCGTTTTGGCGCCCCAGAAGAGGCAGCCTCAGTGGTACTTCTGTGGTTTCAAACAACAAATTATTCCAAGTATCATTTGTTCCCAGAGGGGCTGTCCCTAACATTAAGCCACTATGTACAGTAGGTATTGCAGTACATACCCAACAATTTGAGACATTCATTGAGGATGCATATGCATATTTAATTGCTTGATATGTATTAATGTTTGGATGCCAGCTGGTGTGTTTGTTTCTTTTTGAATGGCTAGCTTCATTAAAAAACAGAAATGGCCAAAACAGAAATATTACAATCACAATAGTTATAAACAATAAAATATTGCAATAGAACCATTTTCTCTTATTCTCATTATTGCCCTTCATGGTTACTGCTGTCTGTTTGTTCCCCAGGGGGATTCAAGTTTTTATCTAACTTAAAATGTTTTACAATTTTACAATGCGTTAGGTGGATCCATGAGGACCTTTCTTTAATCCGAACTGCCATTGGAGTTGCGATCAACACCTGGTAGGGGCCCTCCCATTTGGGGGATGCCCAATTCTTTTGCTTAACGATCTTGACCCAGACCCAGTCGCCGGGTCTGATTTCCGTGATTTTGTCGTCTCTTGAACCTGAAAAATAATCATTCGTTAAACAGCTGTTAGTATTGGTCAGCATTTTTCTCATGTAATCTGCTATCTCCTCACCCCCCTCACGTTCCGCAGGTAACAAGTTTTGCCACTGTGGGATGTAATAAGGTCTCCCGTACAATAACTCAAATGGGGTGACTCCTTTTGAGGTGGGAGTTGTCCGCATGGAAAGGAGGGCTAGAGGTAGACAGGTAATCCAAGACTGATGTGTCTCGGCCACGAGTTTTCCTAACTTACCTTTTAGAATGCCGTTGTGGCGTTCCACCAACTCTGCTGACTGTGGGTGGTAGGCACAATGGTGTTTCAGTTCAATTTGGAAAACTGTAGACAGTTTCTGAATGATCTGATTGACAAAATGCGTGCCGTTGTCAGAGTAGATGCATGTAGGAAGTCCAAAGTGTGGGACGATGTGATTGACCAAAATTTTAGCCACTGTTTGAGCATCCAGATGTGTGACCGGAAAAGCCTCAACCCACTTAGTAAATGCATCTACTATCACTAACACAAACTTCTGTAGTTGTGCCGGGGTCAATTCGATGAAGTCCATACATATTGTATGAAATGGATAGGGGGGTGTTGGAAATGATGCCGGGGCAACTCTGACCCCTCCCCCGTGGTATTTAGCACATACTATGCAGGATAGACAAAAACGTTTTGCATATGCAATGAAACCCTTGGTCCAAAAGGTAAGGTGGATAATTCTCACCATAGCTGCAGGGCCCAGATGGGAAGGGCCATGCACGACTAGTGCTGCATACCTAAAAAGATTAGTAGGCAAAACATATTTATTATCTGGTCCCACATAGATTCCTTTGTTCTGTCTAACACCATACCCAGTCCAGCGTTGTTTTTCCTGTACTGTGCTAAGTTCCTGCATGACTTGTAAGGTTTGTAAATCAAACTTATCTGTTGGTTGTAATTCTGTAGGTGTGGTTTCAAGTGAAAAGGTACTGGACATAGCTGCCTCTTTGGCTGCTTTGTCTGCTAGGGCATTACCAAGTGATACCGGGTCCTTAGCACGGGTATGAGCAGCGCATTTACAGATGACCAAACCCGTGGAGTAATTCAAGGATTAGTTCTTTGTGCATGATGTCTTTTCCCGAGGTTGTAACCATCCCCCTATTTTTCCTTTGCTGAGCAAACACATGTACCGTAGAGAAGGCATATTGACTATCCATATAGATAGTGACATTCCTGTCCTCCGAAAGGAGACATGCCCGTGTTACAGCAATCAGTTCCGCTGCCTGAGCGGATAAGTTCCCGGGGAGTGGTCTTGCCTCTATTATCTGAGTTGGAGTAGTAACTGCATACCCTACCTGCGTGGTGCCTGTTTCTGTTTTGCGTGCCGACCCATCTACAAACAGTGTCCAGTCCGCATGTAGTAAGGGTTGATCTTTAAGATCCGGTCTTGGTAGAACTTTAGAATGTATGAGATCTAAGCATACATGCGGGATACAGTCTTCAGCAACGGGTAGCAATGTCGCTGGATTTAAGGTAGTGCATCTCTCAATTGTCATGTGTGGCTGTGATAACAGTGTAGTCATATAAGATAAATGTCTGCTAGGTGACAAAAATGTTAACTTGTCCTGCAGAAGGATGACTGCTATGGAGTGCGGGACTTTTAACATAAGATCATGGAACAATACCAACATGGCAGATGCTTGTACCGCCAAAGCGGCTGCAATTACTGCTTGCACACAGTGTGGTAATGCTCGTGCTACTGAGTCTAATTTACTAGAGTAAAATGCCAATGGTCTTAACTTATCTCCATACATTTGCATTAAAACAGATGTCATAAATCCCTGCTTGCAATCTACAGTCTGTATAAAGGTCTTACTGTAATCTGGAAACCCCAATGTCGCTGACCCAGCTATCAGTTGCTTGATTCTAGTGAATGCCTGTACTGCCTTGTCTGTCCAGTGCAGCAAATCTTTTGCCACCATCGGTATTGCAAAAATTAAGTCTGATAGCGGGTGCACTTCTTCGGCATAGTTGGGAATCCAAAAAAGGACATAATTTCCTTTTTGTAGTTGGCATGGGGCTTGTAAAATAGCATTCTTTCTACTGTCATCTAATCGCCTGCCCTTCCCAGAGATAGTATAACCCAGGTAACGTACTTCTAATTTACAAAATTGTAACTTAGACTTATTTACTTTATGTCCTTCGTGTGCCAGAAAGTGTAGTAGTCGAATAGTCTCGGACTTACAGAGTTCTTCCGTAGTCGTGGCCAGGAGGATATCATCCACGTACAGCAGTAGGTGGCACCCTTGGGTGGGTTGGAACTGAGCCAAATTGGTGGACATCTCTTGTGAGAAGATGGTCGGACTTTCTCAGTATCTCTGCGGTAACCTGGTATAGGTATAACGCTTGCCCATAAATGTAAATGCAAACCAAAATCTACTATCTTCCTGTAAGGGAATGGAGAAAAAGGCATTACTAATATCAATTACAGAAAAGTAGTTATCTGTTGGAAGGATATCGTTCAGCAGAATAGACTGATCCGGGACCATGGCGGCCCGAGGTACCACCGCGGCATTTATTGCCTGTAAGTCTTGTACCATCCTCCATGTCCCATCCGTTTTTTTTACTGGAAATAAGTGAGTCTGTGCACAGAATTAATACTCCAGCTTTCAAAAGTGCTGTGATTACCGGTAAAATGCCCTCCTCTGCCTTTCTGCTCAAGGGATACTGCCGTTTATGAGGTCTAAATTCTGACTTGGGTGTAATCTTTACCTGTCCTGCCGTTCTAATCAGTCCGATATCATGCTGACCCTGCGACCATAATGAGTTTGGAATCATCTGCAATTGAGATTCCTCCATGGGGGTAAGGAGACATAGTCATAATGTCCCAGGGGATTGTATCAGTTCATTTTCCCAGAGGTGCACTGTCAGTCTGGCTTGTGTAACCCAGTTAAGTTTTTGAACCTGAACGCCTTTACCTGCCAACTGTTCTGGTGTCCATCCTACCCATTCAGTTATTTTCTTACCCACGAGGTACCATGACATTCCTTCACCCTCCGTGACTGAAATATGTGTGGTTAATTCATTCTTATACAGCAGCTGCATATCCCTTGTAAGGCTACATGTGACTGCAGAATTACCTAGTGTGTCCCAAAAAAGGCTATGCAATACTAGTTTGGTGACTTTAAAACTAAGAAATTTCTTTTCGTATTCTAAATCAGGTCCGGCACATCTTCTGTAATACATTGTGCAATGTAATGGATGTGACACCTTCGGATTTTATTCCGTATTTGCTTAATGCCAAATTTGTAAGATCCACACTACACTCTGGGGGCCTATCTCTATCAAATAATTACTATACCAGTAATGTAGATCTCCCTGCCCCTCTAATAGCATTGCACTATTTGGTTCAATTCTCCTTGCCACCATCCCAGTGGAGGTTGGGACGGCTGCTATGCCGAACACTTGCATTAAATCTCTTCCTAGTAAATTTACTGGGCAGATTTTTGAAATTATTACTGGGAACCATATGGTTTGGTTCGTCACAGGGTCGGTAAAGCGCAGAGGTTTGGACAATGGCTCTTTGTAAATACCATTTGCTGCTTTTACAAGCACATATTCATCCGGTAACATCGGATGATATGGCAGTACTTCTGACTAACGCCCTGAGTCACAAAGGAGTTCTATGTCTCGGCCCTCAACTTGCAATGTGATCACTGGTTGGGATTCCAATTGCATAGTTGATGCTAGTGCTGTTAGATTTACCATTTGATATTCCTCATTTTCTGCCATTTCCTGTCCCCACCCATCGTCTTCACTTGTACCTACTTCCCCATTCTCACTTTCTTCTTCTTCCTCATACCCTCCATCTACGTCTTTCTGACCATCATATAGTCATGTGGTAAGCAGCCATCGGTTTCTCCGGTCCTCTGCAATCTCTGGTGAAATGTCCAAACATTCCCCTCTTTGCCTACCTTGAAATCCTCAGAATGACGAACCTTGAACTAACATTAAAGTTCCATCTTCACTAACTGTAAAAGTCTGGGCTTGTTTATCTTTTTCCTTCAGGTATTTCTCAGCATGTCTTTTGTATAAAGTTACCAATGGCTGTCTTGCAGCCCTTTAGAATGCATTTTTCAATTGCTGTTCTTTCTTGATTTTCTGCCTTAATCAACCCACTATGAGCATCAAAACATTGTGTAGATAATTGTCTACGGTTTTGTCATCTGATTGAACGCATTGATTAATGCAAGTCCAATCTGCCTTGGGCTTCCAATGTTCTTCTATTTTATATAAGAGAGTCTTTATTCTGGTTCTACACACTTCGGAGTTAAACTGCAAGGCTCCTCCTTCCCCGGGTAGCAGGGGGTCCCAATTTCCACAAATAAGGTGCCACTCTGGTCCTAGGATTTGCCTTATTACTTGTTCAAATTCTACAGCGTTTAATCTATAAATCATTCTCATGCCTCTACCGCTTTTCGTGCTTGAGGATTTGCCACTTCTATCAGCCTCTCCTTCCTGATCTACCTTTTCCTTAATTTTCCAGTGCCCTTCTCTCCTAATACTTCCGCTGCATAAGTCAAGAGTATTGTCGGCTCTCTGTAATATAATAAACCTGTGCAGGGTCTGGATACTGGATTTCTGGTGACTATGACTGACTGTGGAAGTTTCATTATCTTCCTTTTGAACAAAGTACACATCTCTTTCACTTGAATTACCACACCCTTTTTTCAAATTTTGTTCCCTATGTCTCTTATTTGCTTCCTCCAGCCATTTCTGTGCCTTTTGATTCCTTGTCTTATTTCCTGCCTGTTTTACTAGATTTTGACATTCTGACTTATTTAAACATCCACTAAACCCATGATCTTTTTTTCATTTATCTAAATATTTTATGTTCTTCGGGTGTAAATCAAACAAACTTTTCATCTTCAGTTTTGTAAACTATTCCTGTTCCTGAGATCTCTTGTATATGGAATCTATTCACATATACTTTTTATACTTGAGAAAATTAAATTTCTCCCTTGACTAGTCCCTTAAAATTTAGACAAAAATTCCAATCAGAAACAAAAATAACGTTTTGCTTACCTTTGTGATTGCCACCTCACGGATTGAATCTGTTTCAGTCGGAGGTCTTTGAGAGCCTGATCTCTCTCCACCTGTTTTCAGCCGTTATGTCGAAAGATTTTACTCTTCTAACATATTCTGGAAGAATCACACAAACAGCTTTATTTTACATGCATGGAGACCTGCTACATGATAGTAGTATGCCAGCAATCTGGCTACTTGTACTTTGAGTTCTACTTTTATAGACCCTTCTGCAAGAACATTCATCAGAAGTGATAGTTTGATTACTTGTTTTTACCAGCTAGTACCACAGTTATTCATCAGCAGTTTAAGATTAACTTCTGCATTCCTCAGTGATCAACACATTCCAGAACATTTCAGTTTGCTGAACATTTTTCTGCTTAACCCTTTATATACAGAATACAAAATATGTTGTACTTCAGTATTTTTCCATATCTCTGTTTGTAGATCCAGCTAAATCCAAGTTTAGTTTAGCTGTCTAAATACCAAAGTATTGCAAGATATTTAATAGTCATTTAAAGTTTTTCCCCACATTCCTGATGAGAATTCTTTAGGTCTTTGCTGAAATAGAGCCCTATGGAAGATTTATTCACATTTAATTTAAAATTGGAGACACTGCTACATTTGTATAGTTCTTGGAGAAAAAAAAGTCAGCATAATGTTTGTTTCTCTCTCTGCTTGGATAAATCTGTAACCTACAAAGGGACAGTAAAGTTTCCTCCTGTTCCCTAATCTAATTCCCTGTATAAGGGTTCCTTTATAAATATTCAGCTGTTAACTATGCAAAACACAAATGCCTCACAGTAGGACGCTGTCTGGTTCGATTCTCAGCTAGAGCGTCTCCTGCGTGGAGACATGCGTGAATGGGTGTACCTTCGTTGAAGGTTGTGTGTCAGAGCTAGCAACTCGGCATGTAACAATCTACTGCCAATCATTAGCGGACCGGAGTTCCACTGTGGCGACCCCTAACCGGGAAAAGCCGAAAGACACAACCACAACTACGCAAAACACAAACTGGTTAGTCACAATTGGCTAACTTCACAACTCTTGTAAACAGCACCAGCACTTTACTGGGGTCTAGATTAGTTGTGAATGCCTATGTCTGCAGAACTGAGTTCTGCTATAAGTTCCATTGCTTTGCATATTAGGCTGATGGCCTAAAATTACCAAGGTCTGTAGAGGGGCCACTCTTTTGTAGGGGAGTCACTGTGGCTGTTAAGATATCAGGCACAAACCCTTAACAGGCTGGGGTTGAACGATATAAGCAGAGGCTCAGATAGCACATACTTTGCATCGGTGAGAATGTAGCCTAGTATGTTGTCTGGTCCCATGGAAGGATTATGTTTAGTCTTTGATGGAGATTTTTAGAGTTGTCCCAATGTATTTACAGGGGAAACTAATTGTTCATGGTTACTGGAGATTTGTATAGGTCACACGCTGAAGTAGGTTTGCCTTGGTGAGGTCGATGATAATGGTTTTATTTGGTGATTGGGTGGTGCCACTTGGCCTGATGAGAGAAGATGACTGATTTGTCATTAAATTTAACCAGGAATTCTGAGATGCAGGGTGAGGTATATACAGTGGCTAGATTGGAAGGACTGGGTGAAAGATAATTAAAATAACACAAATACTTATTGATTGTAGACAAATGACATAGCAAACAGTTTAAATAGTTTAGAATTTTTACTGTTAATGTCAATTTGTATTGTTCTGATTCTATGTAGCTTCTCAAATTATGTGATTAAACAGCTGACAGTACTAATTTATGAAAATAGTATAGAAGCACAATAAAATGCCTTGTATATTTGTAGCAACTTGTATAGTCCCTAAAAATATGTATACCATTTATAGTAGTTAAAATAGTATAGCCTTTGAAATGGAAGTAAACATTTAATGTCTGTAGTTTCATTAATATGTGGCATTTTATCTGTCTTCCTTTACACAGTCTATAACAAAAAATGCACATTTATTAACATTTTTGCAAGTTTTGTGTGTTTAGTCAGTGTATTAGTTAGGTTCAGAGTTTTGATAGCTAAATTATATTCAGAAACTCTCTGCAAGAGCTTTACTTCCTAATGTTTTTATGTACATAGAAGCTTTTGCAGGAACAACATGTGACCAGGTACACAGCATGTTCAGATGTACATGTGAATTTTGTATTACTAATCTTTACTAGCACGTTTTAAAATGACACTTTATCTAGAAGTAATAAATCTAAACTATTTACAGAAGTGACATGGGTATGTTAAAAAAAAGTCTAGTCACCTTAGTGCTGACAACACTTTTAGATTTCTCAACAATGTTTTTAATGTTTAATATTTAAAAAAAAAATTTAGGATGTGAACCTATTATCTTTGTCAAATCTTGATTTTTTTTCCCATTTCCTAATTGTTATTGACAATGCCTCCAATACTAGCCATGTCAGCAGGTATGGGTAAGAGAGTTGCTCTTAAATGCATATTCCCATCACCTGATGAAACTTCCTGTTTGTAACCATTCTTGAAATTTTGTCAAAATATAGTCATTCTATTTGTTTGACCTCTTCAATGATGGTACCCAATTTACCAGTTTGATAATTTCTGTTATTTAAATAGGATTCCCAGAAATAAAATCTCATTCCAAAATACTTCATCACAAGATAAGTGACTAAGACAAAAAAAATGGCCCTCAAATGACATTTAGCTTCACAAACTGTGGATGCAGACTAATACTTTGCAGGTATTTGTTTACAAAAGTCTTTTCTATAAAAAGAACTGTGAAACTTGTTATGCTATAAATCGATATCTAAAAAAATGCAGTTTTTCTCCCATATCACTTATAGTGAATGATAGAAAATCAGTACTACAATTAAATCATGAAATAATGTTAAAAATCATCTGTAGTACTGTTCCAAATGAAAAACAAATCATTGCTATATCATTTCTAAAAACAAAAGATAACACAATAATATATGTTATTTACATGCTGGTGCTTTCACCAACTCATTATTGGACTGATGAATGTTGCTGTCATCCTGGCATCCATCATCGAACCTTTAATTTGGTGAGAAATATTACCATGAAATTAAAACTATTTCTCAAGACCAAATCCAAATGCTGACGATCTATTGATATTGGTAGTAAAATCAGTAAAATTACTTAACTTCTAACAATCAATTCATGCATCTTGCACAATAAAAGTATATAAAACCTCAACATCAGTTGTAATTAACATGACCTCTATACCCCAAATGTTGTAATTTCTTAGTAAATCAAGACACACCTACAAGTCTTACAGGAAAATAGTATTTTGCACTATTGGGTTAAGTATAGTATTGAAGTATATTGATAGTGGTACCATTTTACTATGCTTTGCAGCCATTATTGGTCTAAGGAGGGTTTAATTATTTTTATGGATTTTAAGGATACCAAGTATCCTTCCCAACTTTGGGAGATGAACCTTGAAAAATGTGTACTGCAAGAAATCTGTGTAGCCATGATACAAAAGATCCAAAATACAGCCATCAATTTTTTTTGTACTTTTGAAGAATGCAATGTTTAGTTACTAATTTGTAACAAAATGTCAGACAAAAGTTCATTAATTTTCTAAGCATAATTGTCCACATGAATCACAAAAACCCCACTACCCCTTATCTAGTTTCATTATTCTAATGATAAAATTTGGCAAATTTACCAAAGTCTCTATTTATACAATTGAAAGATTGTACCATTTATTGCTAGATTCATTGTTTAATAGTTTCCTAAGTTTGCTTCCACATGTAGAAAATAATTAAAGTATTTAGTGCAGGATTGAAAGTACTTTTCTTTTTTTAAGTATTAGCTGATTCAGTATTAAAATGAGACCCATCATTTAAAATATAGTGTTAAGTTCAACTTGTAAATAAGTTTAAATTGATCACCAAATTAAGTCAGCTCACCTGGAGGGAAGAAAGAAAAACATTTATACTTGAGTTCATTCAGTCTAACTGAACAATATTTAACATTTAGTTGTTCCATTTTTAATTTGTCAATCTTTCCCTGCCTGTTTTGTGACCCCTGTTCTTGCTTCTTCCTCTCTGATTGTTCATTTTGATGACTGTGGCCTCTTTGTTGAAAGAACAAGGAAAACTAGAATCATTGGTTAAAGCAGTATTTTGTTCTTAAAAATGATTAGCCAAGGTGAAGTTCTTGTAACTTGGAACAGATGTACTTCAAAGTTTTTCCAATCTTTGAAAAGAGCATTGAAAAGTCCTCTTCTGAAAATACATGAGTCAGTATGCTAGTTGCTTTGATGTTAACCACTTAAGCAAAATAAGGAGTCTGATTTACATAGTCAGCTTTGTCATTATGCGTAGTGACCCCAGAAGGCAAAGGATACGCTGTTATCTACCTTGCGGTCCCTGTTTAATTTACTTTGTTTTATTTACAATTGTTACAGCATGCCAGTATATTTTTGCCTTCATGCCTTCTTATCTTGTTCTACCGTCTTGAAAAAAAAGGGTTATTCCTGACACTGTTTGTGTATTTGTACTTATAAATAATTCATTTTAGAGTTGCATGTAATGGAAATTCTCAGAATTGCCAAACATTGTTAGTACATAAATTGATTAATTTACCATATATTTTGTTTTGGTGAGAAATGCCAATGGGAAATTTGTACGGTCTGAGGTCCAATAGGACATATTTAAGACTAATATAATCTTAAAGATAAATGTGTCATATTCAAATGACTTTAACTTAAGTAATTTAATTTCCATTTCATATGTTGACCTTACAGGAGGCCAGCAGCTGTTACCAACTGAACTACTATTGTTAAAAAGCATTGTTTTAGTAATTTTTCTGTTGCAGTTCTAAAAGTTGTTTTTGCGTTGTTTAACTGTTGTAGGCTACACACTCAAGTACGCTAGCCTGTTTAAAGCATTTACAGTGTTTCTTGTTAAGTTACTGTTCTGTTAAAAAAAACAAAAACAATATCCTTGTTTCCCACCTTTTCTGAACTAGAGTAGTCCAGATTTTAGGTTTTGCTGAATTCTGGGCTGTGGTATAAGTTCCTGTGTTGCCCATATCCTTACTTGGATAGGAGGAAGCTTCTCTGTTCACCAGTGAGAGTGGGGAGCTTTGGGCAGCCTATCTGTCCCTGGAGGAGTGGTCTCAGCCCAGCAACTAGTAGCTTATTGGCCGTTTTGGGCTAATTCCTATCTCTTTCAAGCTCCCTGCCTTAAAACCCGCATTTGCATGATTTTGCGCATCACGCAACATCGTGCAGTGCCATTTAAGCAGTTTTAAACTATTCCTGGCTCCACAAAGTCTGCTCTTCATGTTTTCCCTTAGAACTAGTCAAACTCTCAAAATAAGCACTCAACCTTCGTTCTACAGCCCAGAACTTGCTCAAATTTCTCAGTAAGCACTAACAATCTTTAGCACTACACCCCGTTATACAATCCAGAAGTATGAGGCTCCCTATTCGTCCATTCCGGACAATCAGTAAATCAGTTCTTTAAACCATCCAGGCATGTCCAAAGTGCAGTTTCAGGTATACTCTCCAATCCAGCTGCTGAATCTGGGAATCTTGAGGCAATGTTACAATTGCCTTATGTACACAGAAAACCCTCTCCTCCTTCCAACAAACTCAAATATATGTGAGAGATGCAAATATACAGCCAAACTGGAGGCTGAGCTCTTTTCACCCAAGACTGGCACAGGCAGTCAGGAGGAGAAGGAAACCACTCGCACCAAACAACCAGTCTCACATAGACTAATCGTACCAGCAAACAAGACACATAAACTCACAAAAACATACTCGGAGGCTCTAAATAAAAATCTGCCAAAGCAACAGAGATTTCCAAAGCAGACATCCAAGCAACCGCTACCCCACAACAACTTTCACGTATTACATACTTCACAAAGTCAGTGTGCCACACAGTCACAGCCCCTAAGGCTAAATAACGCACCTAATACATTAGTAATTGGAGACTCTATTGTCAGGCACACTGACGTCCCACTCACCAATCTGAACAAGAAGGTCACTGTAAGCTGCCTGTCAGGTGTCAGGATCCACCACATAACACAAGCACTCAGGTCACTCCACAGCAGGTACAAATATGACTCTGTCATTGTCCATGTTGGTTTAATGACCTGAGCTGAACCTCCCTGGACTACATGAAAAGAGACATAGAGGAGCGCTCTGATCATGTAGCCCAGGCCGGTATGACCCTGACCCTGAGTAGCATCTTGCCCTCACCAAGAATTGATGCCACAGTATAAAGACAAAATGATAAATTTTAACAATTGGCTAAGCTATTGGCATTTCAAAGGGGATCCAGTGTCTGTCAGCCTGGGATGACATGCTCGACAAGTCACGTTGCTTCGCCAGGGATGGCTTGCACCTGTCACCCATAGGCTTTCGAATACTGGCTAAGGCTCTTGCCACCCCCATAGTGCCTTTTTTAGGCAAGGCTCAAAAGACAAACCCACCTCCATAGACAATACCAGAAACAAAAAACTAAGGGTAATGCTACTCAACGCCAGAAGTCTAAACCTCAAGATGCACGCACTCAAGGCACTCCTCAGTATGGAGAAAATCGATATCTGTGCAGTAAAAGAAACCTGGTTCAAGGCTTCAGAGAGCACCCCAGCACTACCAGGATTCAACTCGTACCATTCTTTTTGGCCCAAGAACTCGGACCGAAATACTAAAGGCAGGGGAGTATCCATTTTCATCAAGGATACCCACATATCCAGATTAGTGGCACTGCACGAGGCAGCGAAAACCATTCATGTGCAACTAACCATAGGTAAAACTGCTTTTCAGTTTGTAGCCTGCTACAGATCACCCACCTTGTCTCAGGACCCCCACTCTGCATTCCTGAGAACATTGGAGAATATGAAGGTCTCACCAAACATCATGATATTAGGGGATCTTAACTACCCAAACATTGACTAGGAAAACTACTCAAGTCCCAACTCTTTTGCCCAGTGGTTCCTGGAGTTTATAAACTCAAATGCCATGGAACAACTGGTCACCACTCCGAGGGGACAACACATTGGACTTGGTCATCACCAACATGGGGGCTCAATGTTCCACACCAGAGGTAAACCCCTTGTTGATAAGATCAGACCATAAACTAATCACAATGGACATCTACATCCCGACCCCACCCCAACTCTTTTGCCCAATGGTTCCTGGAGTTTATAAATGCAAATGCCATGGAACAACTGGTCACCACTCTGAGGGGACAACATATTGGACTTGGTCATCACCAACATGGGGGCTCAATGTTCCACACCAGAGGTAAACCCCTTGTTGATAAGATCAGACCATAATCTAATCACAATGGACATCTACATCCCGACCCCACCCCCAGCCAAGGAAACCACTGTGAAAAATTTCTCAAAAGCAAACTTCACACTTCTCAAGACCGAGGTGGAAAGTTTCAAAGTCCCCGGCTAATGGAAAATGCTACCGAAACAGCATAATCCTTTACAAATGCACTCTATGAGAACCTACATGAATGCATGGATCATGCCATCCCAAGGAAAACCAAGACTCGCTCGTCCAAAAACAGGAGACCAGTCTGGTGGACCCCAGCTATTGATAAGTTATACAACAGAAGGAGGAAACTATTACATGATAGGGCAAAATCCCCAAAAGGGAAGTCATCCCTGATCAGTACTAGCAAGAAACTTTGATCCCTCATAAAATCAAAGGCTAGCTTTGAATGAAAAATCGCCAAAGACTCTAAAGATAATCACAAGGCGTTGTTTAACTACATCAAGAATCTGGGTGGCATCTCTCAGATCTGCTCTGAGCTGGTGCAAAATGGCACAAAATACACTGAACCCACTGACATTGCCAACATCCTGGTGGACAAGTTCAGTGCAAAACTTTACCCCCCCTTCCCCCCCAAAAGGGCCAGCGTCCATCCCAGAAGAATGCAGTCCCCCAGACATCACAGACACACAGGTGAAAGCAGCCCTCTCCAAAGTAAAAAAACACAGCATCAATGGGACCGGATGGTATCCCGGGCTGTGTCTTACACGAGCTCCAAAATGAACTAAACCCTCACATAAATTCACTGTTCCAACTCAGCCTTACCAGAGGTTATGTACCCCAAAGAATGGCGTACAGCAACAGTGATACCGCTCCACAAGGTGGCGCCACAATGGATCCCGGGAACTATCACCCTATAAGCCTGACTAGCCTGGTCTGCAAGGCTATGGAGTGTATCATCATGGATCTCATAAACAAAGACATTGGGAACCTCCAAACACTGGACCCTACACAATTCGGCTTTGTTAAAGGCAGATCTTGCCTCTTAAACCTAGTTGACTTCTTCAAAATAGTTACCAAAGCCATAGATGAGGGAAAGGTAGTCCACACAGCCTACCTGGACCTTGCAAAGGCCTTCGAGACAATACCCCACTCTGGCATCATAAATAAGCTTACCAGCTTAAATATTAACCCATATGTCACAAGATGGGTTGCAAACTGGCTCAGGAATAGAACTCACATGGTCAGAGTCACAGGTGCCATGTCCGACTCTAAACTGGTTACAAGTGGCGTCCCACAGGGCTCGGTCCTGGGACCCCTCTTGTTTGGTATATACTTCTCTGAGGTTCAGGCAAACAGGGGAGGACTGCGGCTTACCAAGTTCGCAGATGATTGCAAACTGGGAGCCATAATCAACTCACCGGCTGACACAAGCATCCTCCAGAAGGGTCTTACGGAGATGGATACCTGGTGTCAGAACCAGTGCCTCAAGCTAAATGCCAAAAAGTGCATGGTCACCCCCTTTGGGAAAAACAAAGTGCCCACAAACTACCACATAGGAGGTAATCCACTAAGTACGGAAGAAGTAATTAGGGATCTGGGGACCCAAGTAGATAGCAACCTCTCCTTTGACAATCACATTGCCAAAGTGGTTAGAAAAACCTTCTATATAGCTCACCTACTCACAAAAGGGTTCACATCTAGATCAAGAGAGGTTATTGTGCCCCTCTACTCATCAGGCCCATACATGTGTACAATGCCCCATTTGGGATGTACCTTACCCGACACCTGCAACAGCTGGAGAGACCTCAAAAATACCTCACCAAGAGGATTGTGGGCCTCAGATTCCCTATGCAGCTTGACTAAAGAAACTCCAGCTCTACTCAGTTGCTTACCGCCTACTCAGAGGCGATCTCTGCTTGGCGTACAAGGCCATGTCTAACCCGGAATTGTTGGACATGCTCCACCTCAAGAAAACCAAATCCATTAGAGCTACACTCTCCAGGGATTTAAACCTTAGCACAACAATAAATAGGACTTCCTGGAGGGATAGATTCATATCCCAAAGGCTTCCCTCGCTCTGGAATAGAGTCCCAGTCCATGTTAGGCAGAGCCCCTCGCTGACCCTCTTCAAGAGAAATCTTGATGAGTGGATGGGAAACCGTAAATTTACTCCTGGGATCACTTCTATGGCCCTGCTGGACAGATGTTCAGGAATCTGTTCTAAAAGGGAGGCGAAAGCCAACACATTCTGGCTAGGCTTATAAATGCCCTAGGGCAGATAGCCTAGTACCTACCTATGAACCTTTGGAGAATGGGTTAAGGATATGTGCATAAAACTTTACACCAAACTGCTGTTTTTTAGTAAAATGTCAGCTACCAAGGTGTCCTCACTTTCATTATCCAAAGAAATGCCTGCTCAATGCTGGAGTTTGCTCTTTGCTTTTATGGTTGGAAGCAACTGTTATAACTTGGCTCAGAGCAGATAGAGTCTGTGAAATTAGTTTGGCAGAAGACTGAGTAAATCCTACTAGTTCACTAGGTATAGAATGTGTGGATATATCCAATAGTGTTTCACATTTTGCACTCATACTATCGAGTTCATGATTCTAGGCTCTATCAGCCATAACGGGGTGTCCATGCCAATCCCCCCACCAAAAAAAACAACAAACTTTAAAAGATGTGTGGACTATCTCAGTATTAATACCACTAACAAGCAAAATAACCAAATGCTCACCAATATATGACAAAAGCACAGCAAACAGTGTAATTAGTTTAGTGATTTCATTCTTTAATTGAAACTTCAAGATATATATATATATATATATATATATATACATACATTGTTTCTCAAATCACGTGACTAAGGTGATAGTAGTACTTGTCAAAAATAAAACAAATATAATATAAAATAATATAAAAGCACAGTAATAATTTTGATAAAAACGGTGACATAACTAATGCACTGGCTAAACACTCAAGGTTGCACAGGTTTTAATAAATTTGTATTTTTTGTCAGATATTATGTACCTGAAAGATTATGTGGGGATGATGTGTATAATCACTTAGAAGTAAAGTAAGTCTGATGGTAAATATTGTTGGCAGAAAATAAAATGGCAGGGATTAATGAAGCTATAAACTTCAAATGTTTACTTAAATTTCACAGGTTGTAATATTTCTAACTATTAATGGTTTGCCTAATTTTTTGGGGGTGGGTTTATATGTTCTTAAAAATATAAAATTTCATGGTGCTTTTGCACTATTTTTATGAATTAGTGTTGGCTGATAAGTTGTGATTTGATAAGCTACATACAGTATATAACTTAATTTTTGCATTGTTCTGATAAAGTTCTCATTAAAGAATGAAAGCTCTAAACTATTTACACTGTTTGCTGTGGTTTTTGTGGTATATTAGTGACTGGTTATTTTAATTGTTAGTGGTATTAATGCTCTGGTAGTTCATACATCCTTTAAAGTTTGTTTACCAGGTCAAGGAGTTTAGAACCTCTAGTAAGTAGTTTTACAATTTGCTCCAGTGCATTGGTATTAATAAAGTGTAGGAACTGTGGAACTTATCTCTTTAAAGAGGTGTAATGCTTTGGTAATTGAAATCCACTAGCATGAAGGTATTTGCTTCGATATTTAACCTCTCAATAGCATTAAGGTAATTTCCATTATCTTTGTGGGGGGCACTGATTGGGAGCTGTAGCTAACAGTGAAGTAAAAGTTGGATTTGTTAATGGTAATTTAAATCTCTAGGAGCACAAATATAGGGCCATAGGTAACTTGACATGCAGTGATAGTGGTTCAGACAAATGCAGATACTCCACTGCAGTTACTGAAGGGATGATTGGTGTTAAACCCTGGTACAGAGAGATTGCTGTCATTGCATGGAAACCATGTCTGAGCAACTACACTAATATGAATATGTCTGAGTTGCAGATGGGCCTCCAGTTTCAATCATCTTTCTGTTTAGACTCCTAGCATTGAGTCGTATCACCATTATTATGTCTGAACCTGAGTTTAAATTTGCTATGTAAGAATACTCCATGGCAAACTCTGCCTAAAAGGCACTGTGAAAGTAATACAGGCTTTGCCACCTATTTTGTTAATTGTTAATGCCAGTTATATTGTCTTGGTATCTAGGCATCATCCCTGGTAAAGAAAAGATATTAATGCCAGCATCTTATATTGCATGCGTTACAGACAGAAAAGTTCCATTGTGTCTCTCTGCATCTCCCTGTGGGTAAAGCACCACAAGTCATTTGCTGCCTCAGGTGCCATCACTAGGTCATAGTCCTATTTGTCTGGTTTAAGAGCCTTAAGGATCTTGTCACATCACAGATCCTGGCACTAGACAAACAGCTTGGTCATCCTGTTTTTGTTTACCCTGGTTGGTGTGAAGTCTACTCCTAGCTATAGCGTTACCTATGTCTAAAACAGTTCCTTATGTGGAAACAGACTTAGTGGACTGTATGGGCTTGGATCTACTTGTCTGGTGACTTTTGGGAGAGATGCATGCATTTGCAATACGTGGAGGAATAGGTGCTGCCTTGTGTGCTGCAGGACAGGATCTTTAGGTGTGTGCGTTTTGGGAAGTTTTTTGCAATTTTTTTCTTCACAGCTTCAGCATAAGTTATATACCCAGTCATGCATTGTGATTGATGTGGTGTTGTGGAGGTTTATGATGCATACAAATAGTGGGTTGATGCAAGATACTTGTTTTCATGTTTCTTAAATATTTACATAGGATCACAGAAGGTTACTAGGCTAAGGGCCCTAGAGCCCTTACAAAGCTTGCCATATTTATCCTGAGTTACCCCAATTGTTAGTGATTAGGTGAGTGAAGTTTGTAGAGGGTGTAAGGGTCTACGGTAGTTAATGCAGGTTGTGTGTATTAATGGTAGAAGTGGTGGGTAAGTACAAGTCAGATGCTCGCTGCATGAACCCAGGCTTATCGCTTTGTTTTCATTGTACAATAATTCAGTAGTTGCTAAAACGTCTAAGCATCTATATGATTGGATTAGTAACTTCATATATCTGTTTGTTCATTAGGAGACTGTTGTCTGCAAGGATTAAAAACACTTCTCCCTTAACCTTTTGTTCCCAAGTCCTTTAATAGGAGAAGGATTCTTGGCTAATATATCTGGTTCCTTCATATATGTCTCTCTTGCATTGTATCTGTATTTACCAAAACATCAGAGTTAGGATTATATAATCTTTTAACTGGATCCCTATTGTAATTCTGAGACTTGTAATTGCATGTCTCAGAATTCTGGAGAACAATTCATGAAACTAAAGAAAACAACAAATGCCGACAACATCTTTTCTTCTTTTAAAGTTATTTTTTGGTGGAAACAATCCCACTGAATTCCCAGTGTGGATTCTGTATCCCCATGTGTGTGGGTTTACTTGAGATTATCAAAATGTCAGTAGACTGACTTTGATATCAACAAGACCAAAAGAGTGAAGTTTCATATAACTGAAACTTCACTATGCCGACATTCAGATGAGTGAACAATTGAAATGCCAAGTCCAAGCTGGGCAGATCAGGAAATCTGCTCATTCCCACACTGTAGTGTGATCTCCGAGTTGGTATATTTAATTTGCAGGGAGTTTTAGGGGGTGCAGGGGGGAATATATATATATATATAACCTCACCCACAAACAATAGCTTGCAAAATAATATATATATATATCTTTTTTTTTTGGCACTGTGAAGTGTATATATATATATATATATATATATATATATATATATATATATATATACACTTCACAATGCCAAAATCCTGAAAGATCAAATTTCATATGACCAAGACCATATGATCGAACTTTTGTAATCCTGACATTGTGAGCGGAGATCTGCATACAGCACGGAATGGGAGATTTTCCTTTTCCTCGCTGTAGTACGATCTTGGAGTTGGAATATTTAAGTAACGGGTTTGCCCCCCCTGCAGAAATATTTAAATTGTTTTTATTTTGGATTTGGAATTTTGGTATTCCGAAACATCGATCATTTGGTCACAATCGTATGAAATTCGATGTTTTGGAATTTTGAGATTCTAAAGTGAATCCATATATATGTGTGTGTGATTTTATATATATATATATATATATATATATATATATATATATATATATATATATATATATATATATATATGAATAACAGGAACCAAAGGAGCCACCAAACCACGGCAAGTAAAATCATATAAATTTAATGCAAGAACAAGTGAGCTCTTTCGCAGCAAAGCCGTTTCATCAGACAATTCAAACAGGAAATGCATTATCATTTTTAAATATCTGCATAGCCAATGACAAAAGACATCCAATTATGGACAACTTCTTAAAGTCAAAGCATCTAAGTCAACTACACAGTAAACTCAAACCTTCATATATGCAAAACTTTCATGACAACAATAAAAATTCATTATAGAAATTCATTATAAAAATCATAATAGAAATATATAAAAGTATGTATAACAATATATATAAAAGATATAGAAAATATCTTATCTGGGTAAGGGTCTAACAGCTTAGGGTGGATGGACAATTTCTCATTAAACCCCTGCCATGATTGGCATGTAGTCTTATGATCCAGTCCAATTCCCTTCCCTCAGCTCTGTTCTTAATCGCTCCTCCACGTATCCCTGGTGCAATAACCTCAATTACCATAAACTTAAGTATGTTCATCACCCACCTACATAGTATGTTTGGATAGTGCGTTCATTGTTACCCTCATAGAAATGTCATACAGGTGGTCCCTAATTCGATCCTGTAATCTGCGTGTGGTCATACCAACCTAGAAAGCAGTACATTTCTCACAGTAACTCAGATGAACTAAATGTGTAGTATTACAATTAGCTGTTAATTCAAATGTAAACTCCCTTCCCATATCTGGATGGTAAAACCTACCTTAGTGGTCAAGGTGTCAACAATTAATTTCACTTAATACCTGGAAGATTATTTGCCACTTTAGTGTATGTTGTAACTTTACCTTTGTTGCTTTATTCTTCCATTTGCAAGATGTGTGTTTGCACATGCTCCTCCTTTCGATTTCAAATCACGGTAATGGAAGTATGCTCAGATGTGAAACTTTCACATCTAGATAGCTCTTAAGTAAGGTAACTGAGATTCCCTCATTTTCTCCAAATCAATTGTACTTGCTTGTTTGTGTTTGTAAGGTTTCTAAAATTTCCCAAGCATTCACCAAATTCTTTTTTTTCCTGTCTTAAAACCAGAGATATGGCTTTAGCATTATTTTCTTTTTGTCCCCCCCCCCCGAAATGCCTGTCTTTTACATGATCTTTCTGCAGATTTATTTCTGCTGTTATAATGGTCATATAGCTACCCTCTTTTGGTTTATCTCAACTGCTAAAAACTTAGGCAAAGAAAATGGGGTCATCCTTTTCTGGCTCATAAATGTTTATTGCCTGCTACCTCTGAGTGTTAATTATACTTTTCCAGATCAGCTAACATCCTGACTCACTCATCTTTGTTCCTTGTGTACTAGTAAACCATATCTTAACAAGGTTACCACTCCTTTTCCATCCTCTCAGTTTATGATCTGCACAGTTTTTTTTTAAATACTCAAATTAAAAAAATGTTATTTATTTTAATTCAGTTCCCCACATACTGAATGACTAGTTATTTTCCTTAGCTGTTCTTCGAAAAATGTTACCCTATTATTGCATGGGAACACTTGCCTAGGTTCCATGTACAGCATTTCGTGATTGGTTGTATTTTTACCCTGAGCTAATTCCTCCACAACAGTTATGACTAGGCAGTATTTAATTCTCTTGGCTATTTTCACCTAGCTGTTCTTTGAAAATTATGCTTCCATGTTATTGGATGTAAAGAAATGCCTAGATTCCTTGTAGGAAATTGCATTGCCTGATTAAAAAAATCATTTTTTTCATCCTGAGCTAATTCTTCTGCAACATTTGTGACTGGTTCTAATGTAATCCCCTAGGCTAAATCCACCATGTTGATCTTTGGGCAATGATAACATCAGTTTCTGTATCTATATAAGGATATCATCAAATGTCATTAGTGATGGCAAATTTCCCTGTAGGTGACTTTCTAACAAATTCTTTGCAGTGCTCTATAGAAGTATTTTAAATCTATGGACTAGTTCAACAAAATAGAAAAAAATAACTTTTGTACTTAACACAGAAAAACATAGGGGCTTACTCGTATAAGTTAGCACAGTAACAATATGTGTTTATTTAACATTGGTTTGCTAGGAAAGTCCAACTGGGACAGAGCCCTTTTTCAGCTGAGACCTGGGGAAAAATGCTCAAGTCACATGTCTTTGTAAATTGAGAGGAAACTGGAACACCCAGCAGAACCCATGCACATGCAGGGAGAACATGCAGACTCCGTACAGAAGGCAGCCCAACCGAGAATCAAACTGGTGAGCTTCTTGCTGTGAGGTGACAATGCTAACCGCTATACTACTGCACCACCCAGTGGCAGTACTTAGTGGCTTACCTACTTAATGCTGTGCTTGGGAACATAATACTGAAGACAGAGTCCTGGGTTCATATCCTTTGAGTGGAGCTATAGCTTGACTCGTCCACTATCTGGTGCTGGCACCCATCCCCCTCAACTCTCAATTGAAGTGCAAAAAAAAAAAAACTTCTGTTACACCTTACCACACACACATACAACACTGAAGTGTATTTGTACATTTCTGTATTGGCATTACATTTAGGAAAAAACAGAAAAGAATGCCGGAACATCCCAATCACACACTTCTCAAAAACCTTGAATTAGTAAGTGAGGCTGCTCCTTTACTCCACTCTTGCTATGCTTCAGCCCTTAAAGCCTTTGAACCTAGAAAACATTCACATGATGTTTTTTAATAACTGTTTTCTAAATTTAAGAAAGCAAATTACGTTAGCTAATTATTAACAGTGATTTATACACATTAGATCCATGTGTTGGCATTAAATGTCTTACATTTGTTCCTCCTGAAATGCTATTCTGTAATGAATGCACTACTTACATAAGGTAACTTGATTCAAATTATGAGAAGCATTCAAAAATATTCAAAAATAGCTTTAGCGCTACATCTCTGTATGCACTAGCCGAGTGGTCTTGCAGGGGAAACACTGCACATGTGTGCGACTATTCAGGTGTCTGTGTGTTGGAATGTGCATCTATAGTTGCCTGAGCATCACTGTTTTGAGGAGTTAGTAAGCTGAAAATTTAACTCAGTTGTTCCAACTGCATTAAGTGCTTGATTCAGAGACCTGCAAAATGAGTCACTAATGAGCATTTCCTCCATGAGACTCTTTCATGACTCTGAATCACTTGTTAGGGCCATAATGCACAATAGTAAAGCACTGAGTGCCACTGTGTTTTTTTTTTCTCATTTTTTTTTATTTTTCAAATACATTTGAATGAATTCCATAGTATTTATACATAACATCTTAAATAACTATGTACACTATTTACATTAGCCTGACACTATAACAGATATTAATGTATACAGTTACTTTATAAGTATGTCCAATCCATTATCAGTGTCTGATCAATTATTGTAAAGCATCAATCAATGATAAGACTTTTCACCAATGGTTGTTGATATATAGCTTTGGATAAAGTCTTAGTTCTTTAAGTTTAATTTCCAATAATACTGTGGTCTTCAGTAGGCTGTAGAAGTCTTCTAAAGTTGCTATTGTGTTTGTATTATATATTCTTGTTATACACTCCTTGAAATTGCTTGTATTGTCCATACTAGATACATGTTTGACCTATTCAAATGAGGACCTTCGTTTACACTTAATAATACAAGAGCTTTAGTTAAATGAAATGATTCATTAAATAAAGCTTGTAGAAAGTTATTAATACCATACCAAAATGGCTTAATTTTAACACAAAGAAAATGTGGTTCCAATCTGCATTGTGTACTTGCTCACATCTCCCAACATATTCCTTTATGGAAGAACTAATTTTACTGATTCTGTCTGGGGTTAAGAATGCTCTGTGCAAGCATTTCCAATTAAAAACTTTCCAGTATTGCATAAAGAATGTATATTTTATCAATAATATATTTCTTTTACTATCTTCAGTAAACCGTATTGAGTACCCTTTTGTTATATATTTCCAATATGAGGTTTTGGGTGTTGTTTTATAGTTTATCAATATTTTGTAAAATTTTGAAATACAGTTTCCCATGTCAAAGTCATTATATATGATTTCATGTATGTAAATTCGTAAATTTAGGTATTTCTTTAAATGAAGAATTGTTAATTATTCTACTTAAATCTTGTGAATATGACAGAATACCCTGTAAAGTTTGCCAGTCCTGTTGTGAAATTTTGTATGTTGTTTTTATTACTTGCATATCTAAAACTTTTAGTTCTTTGATACATTGGAGCCAACAAACAAATCCTTTCTGTTCCCAGGAATTAATAATTTCTCTATATATTTTATGTGGAAAGATCTTTGTGACTATAAATGGTGTTAAAAGATGAAACCAGATTTTTAAATATATATTTGCATTAATAAATCTCCTAAATGAGTCGATGAATTTAATTAATCATATGAGTTTTAGTGGGTTTACTTATGTTATATTGCTTACTAATAAATATGTGCCATGGGAAATCGTTTTTATCTCTTTGATTTTTTTTTTTTTTTTTTTGTAAATCAAATTCATTGATTGATATTACACTTGGTAATTCTTTCCAATTTGCAGAGTAATTTGGACTTATCAATCTGAGATTGTTTTAGATATTGATGCTTTTATATATGTTTCTATATCAGGAAATGTAATCCTCCCTGTTTCCATGGTTTGATATGCTGTATTAAAGTTATTCTGTTTATTTTGGGAAACCATAAAAATTTTATTAAGTATGAAAATATTTCTTTAAGTAGATTCCTTTCTGGTAACACTTGTATTGCCAAGGCTATATGTAGGATCTTGGGTGGTGAAAACCTTTTTATTAACTGTAGTCTATCTGCAAATGTTAATGTTGTTTTATTCCATTTTTCCACAGAGATTTTAATTGCATTGATGATATTATTGTAGTTAGTTTTTTTAGACTAATTCAATATTATCCTTGCACAACTCAATTCCTATATATTTTAAGGTAGATTCTTGTTTCCCTATGATGCGACTCCCCTTAGTCTGCAGTTCTTTTTTTATTTAAGAATAAAAATTTTGATTTATTGAAATGGAGTCCTGAAGTCATGTGAAATTTGTCAATTGACAGATCTAATACTTCTAATGTCTCTTTTGTTTTAGATAATGTTGGTAATATATCATCAGCAAATAGCATTACTTTAGAATTGTATTGTTCATAAACATGTATTCCTTTGATTTTTATATTATGAATTGAATCGGCCAATATTTCAATAGCCAGAACAAATAGAATCGGTGACATAGGACATCCTTGTTTAGTGCATTTTGTTATTTGTATAGATTAATAGGTAAAAGGACCTAACTTGACATATGCTAAATTATTTGTATATATATTCTTTAGGAGATGATAAAAGGATGCAGGAAATTCAAATAGCATTAGGATTTTGAATAAATAGTCCCAATTTAGGGAATCAAAGGCTTTCTCTATATCTAAGCCAGTTATGAGTGTTTCTTTTTTATTAACATAATCTATAAGAGAAATTATCCTTTTAATATTGTCATGTGTGTCTATGATATATAAATCCAGTCTGGTCATTATTTATTGTTTCAGATAATGGTATTTTTATTCTGTTAATAATGTCATAAATATCTTATAGTCATTATTTAATGATATAGGTCTATATGAGGTACAGAGGTTTAGGGATTTGTTTTCCTTTAGGATTGATGTGATTAAGGAATATCTCCAAGAGGGTGCTATTAAACCTTATGACTGAATTTCTAATAGAGTTTTCTGGAAGAGGGATAGTATCTTTGAAGGTAAAAGTTTATATATTTCCATAATTATGCCATCTGTACCTGGAGAATTATTATTTTTACCCTCTTTTATTGTATCTGTAATTTCTTTGTAGGATATGGGTACTTGCAGATCTATCTTTAATTTTTCTGGTATTTTTTTATATTAGAGCATTTTTCCTCTAGATTTAATTGATTGATATGTATATTTTCTTTTTGGAAATGTTCCATATAGTGATTTCTCTAGGCATCAAGAATGTTACCTATATCCTAGACAGTTTCCCTTTCTTTTCATGGAAGATAATTTCAATGTTATTAGCTTTTGATTGTATTTTGATTCTTGTGGATAAATTATGTAGATATTTGGGAGAAGTGGCCAAGGTATTAATTTTTAGTTTTTCTAAAGTTAAACTAGTTTTATGTGTTAGAATTTCATTGTATTTGTTGTTTAATACTTTTACTTTTGTTTTCATCTCCAAATGATTTTGATTTTTTTCAGCTTTTACTGACAAAAGTTTGGATTGTAGATCTAATAATTCAGAATCCCATTCTCTGTTTTTTTTATACCAAGTTAGGGTTTTACCATATATGTAAGCATTTAATGAGTCCCATATCATTATTTTATTTATCTCTGTGGTGTAATTAATATCTAAGTAGAACTGTAATTCAGATAACCAAGGTTTGAACTGTTTAATTTTAGTTATATATGCTGGAATTCTGGAGTTAAAGATTAATGGTTTGCACCCATTTGAAGTTTTCGTCTCCATGAATTGTGGTCTGAAAAGGGGCATGGAGTGATTTGAGAAATTAATGATTTTAGATTGCAAGTCATGGGCAACAAATATATTATCTATTCTAGTTTGGGTACCAAATCTGTGATCTTGATGGGAAAACAACAAAGATTTATCTTCTTTAAATTTTGAAGTATCTACATGAAATGATTCAACCCACTTGTTTAAAGCACTTGATACAGCATATGTATGCAACAGTCTTATGTGTAGTTTCAGAAATATCAAAATACAGTTAAAATCTCCTCCTAATATTAAATTGCCTTTATAATTATTGGAAATGAAATCCAAGTGTTTTTTAACCGTTACTGTTCCAATGTCTGGGAGTCGGTATATATTGGCTAGGGTCCATATTATTTTATTATATTTAACTAGTACTAATGCCATAAGGCCTTCTTTATCTTCATACTTATAAATTATTTCTGGGTTAATCACATTTGTTTTCCATAAAATCGTTATCCCTTTTCTCTTTGTTTTATAAGTAGATTGCGACAATATCACATATTCCTTAGGATTCCATTTGTAATTGTCATTTGTTTTGAAATGAGTTTCTTGAAGGAAGACAATTTGTGCTTTGTTCAGTTTTAAATATTTCAGTAGATTTGATCTCTTGCTAGGATTGTTTAAGCCATTGGTATTTAAAGATGAATTTAAATACATCTTGGGTTATTTAGACTGTATTTTTTTGTTTTATTGTGACTATTAAACATTTTCCTCTGATAACTATAAAGTATATGTTTGAGCTTTTAAAGGAAACTATCAGTTTTATACTTTGAGTGTTTACCAGTAAAGTAATGTTTTGGTCAGGCATACTAAAAATGGTTTTGTGAAATAAATTTAAATTAATAAATGTTAACAAAACTAAAATCTGCACTAGCCATGGAATGAAAATCATTCCTAATCTAATGGATAAATCTAAGTCCATCAGATTATCATTCATACCTTGACACTCCAGAACATATGAGTTCCATAAATTGAATTATCATATGGAGAATATTTGTAATGGGCATAAGCAATATTTATATTATTTTCAACAGATATAGTATGATTGTAGATTAGAATTCTAATACAATATAAATGTCTACTTATTGTATAAGCAATTCATATTTACATGAAAGATGACAATTCAACCATAGTAAAGTAGGATGCATCATGTATAAAACCGCAGTTAAAGATTATAGCACACAGTTATTTAACATATTGATGAAGTCTTTCAAAACTTATTACTTACTATAAATAGATGGTAATAATGTTTATACCTAATGTTTATACTGCAATGTATTTTACTGGATATATCAGCAGTTATATTCCATTGTTTGCCAGCATTTAAGTAATCACTTTGTTTGTTGCTAACTTAAAGCATCAAATTTGTTTTATGTGAACATTGATGAAAGTTAGTGCATTTTAATTATCAGTGCATCCCTCTTCCCCCCCCATTTCCTACACATAAGGATTTTCATATCTGTCATTTCTTATTATAAAATACATGAAATTATAGGTTAAAAACAACAAATTCACTTATTGTGATTGATTACATGTTCCCTTTCCATATTCATAAATTGCCATTTTATGGCATATACACTGAAGGTTTTTAGATTTAAATGGAAAAATTCTATTTTGTATAATCAGCAAAGGTTAAACTGAGTAATTATTGTCAATTTAATACCATTTGTTCATAATGTAATTGTTATATTCTGACACATTCCTAGTTCAGGCTTCTATTGTTTCCCTTGAACAACTTCAATTTGATATGTATAAAACATTAGTTACCTTGGTAACAGCTTAAGTATTATGTATGGTCAAGATGGGTTACAAAACCACAGTTCAAGTTAAAGCAATTACATGACCTGTTATGCTCATTTACTTATATGAGAAAATCATCATGCTTCCCCTTGATGTTCAGTATAGTGTATGTCATTTTTGACAAGTTAAAACAGTAGTGTTGTTATACACAAGCCCATGTCATTAAACTGAGTGTCTATGGTCAATTTAATAATATGTATTCAGAATATGACTGTTACATTCTGTGACATTTCAAGTTCAAGCTTCTATTGTTTCTCTTGAACAACTTTCAGTTTGATGTCCTGTATAAAACATTAGTTACCTTGGTAATCGCATAAGTATTATATATGGTAAAGATGGGTTGCAAAAATTACAATTCAAGTTAAAGGAATTTACATGACTTCTTCATATTTACTTATATAAGAAAATCATCATGCTTCCCCTTGATGTTCAATGTAGTGTATGTCATTTATGATATGTTAAGACAGTAGTGTTATACACAAGCCCATGTTATTAAATCCTGTCTTTAATATCTAAATTCAGCAGACTGCTTCATCTTATATGACAATAATCTATTTTATGTCTAGATTTACTAAAATCCTACATTACATAACTATTGTGTGTGTGTTTTTTTTTTTTTTTTTTTTGGCTGTTGCTTAGTTATTTGAGAGACCACAAGCTCTAATGCTTATCCTTATTATTAACTCCTTCCAAACATGTTTATACAGTCCATAGATGAAACCCTTCTAGTTTCTTATTTGTTATATTTCCATCCTTGCATACACACGTATCAGTACTTAAAGCATGGGAAACAATCCCCATCCAGTTTTGCCATAATATTATTCACTAGTTCATGTGGTGTGTTTCCAGGCTGTTCTTAAAATATCCAAACCAATATTTGTCCTTTTCTATTTCACCAGCCTGTTCCATGCAGTGGCCACTCTGCCAGTAAACCACTCAACACACCTTCCATTCCCACAGATATTTCCACAAAGGAAATCTTATGACTCTCTAGCACTTCCTGGCTAATCCCAAATACCCCTAGAATCCGCTATCCCCATATGCCCAACATGTCTGAGCAAGCTCAACTCCCAGACCACTGCAAAGGATACTGCACAAGACCAAGTTCTCTTAGTCTTTCACAATAACTCAGACTTCCACTGTTATGCAATTCCTTAATGTGTTTGGACCAAAATATATTTTAAATATATAATTACGCTTATTATTATGTTTTATTTTTATTTTTTGTATCAAGAATCAACTAAATGAGCTAAACAAAGTGTTGGGAGACCATCATTATGTGTACATGTGATTTAAAACAGCTCCTTTATTATATTTTTTTAAACCAAAAACTTTATTGCCAAGAATTCTCTTGGGGGCACCTCAAAGCCATTAAACATTATCGTCACTGTCTCCATTACCATAGCAACCTGGGAGCGTCTGTTTCTGTTAGCACGTCTCTGTACTGCATAACAGAGGTTTGCAATGCATCTGAAGCAAAGCTTCACTTCACTGCAACTTCAAGTCTAAATTCCCTGCCTTTCAGTGAGGTAGCAGCTGGAAAAGAATGGAGAGCAAACATAAAAAAAAAAAATACTCCCTACAAGCCGCCACAACAAGAGAACACATTCTTCCAGCCTTCCCACCTCTCACTCAGCAGATGTATAAACAAAATATTCTCTGTTAAAATATCCCAAATCACAGTTTTATCCACCCCTTTCCCCTGGGTCAAGGCTAAAACACGAAATGTCTCTTCCTAATACACAAGCATCAGTAAACCTCTATCACAAGCCGCAACCCATTATTGGACTCTTTGAACATTCTGAACAAATCATTACTGTTTCTCAGTTGTTTAAGAAACCCTACTTTTTTTAAAATGAAAACAGATGACAAGTGGTGTACCATATCAGCTGATACTTTGAGAGATGTAGTTGTAAGAGTTATTGTTTTAGGGACAGCTATTGTAGAATCAGTTTTTTGTTTCTTCTTTCTAGCATCAGTCTAAGGATTTGTTTCTTTTATTCTTTTAAGAGTAGGGGCCATCCCTTCCATTTCTTCTGGGATAGACACTATGTTGTTTTTTTGATGAATATAGTAGCTTCTAATAAGTCATTAAAGGTTCTCATATCATTGGCAAAAAGCATTTTTATCTTGGCTGGAAATGCCAGCTGTGCTTTAATGTTTTGTTTCAACAGTTTTATTATTGACCAGACATTTTTCCTTTGTTCTATAGTATTCTTGAAGAATAATCGTTGTCGAACCTTATTAGGCTTTGATTGTATTTTAAGGGTGATTTTCTCCAAGCAGATTTTAATATTAATTCCTTGTCCAGAAATGAAAGAAATGTTATGACTATGGACCTAGGTGGACTATTTGTTGAGTTTGAAGCAGGTTTCTTTAGTGCTCTATGCCCTTTCAATTCCAAATGAAAGTCCTTCTTTCAAGTCTAAAAATTCAGGAATCCAGGTTAAGAATGAAATAATGTCTTCAACTTCAGGGTTTTCAGGCAGACCAAAGATCCTTATGTTGTTTCTCTTTTCCCTGTTTTCTAAGTCTTCTATTTTGTTAAGCAGCCATATATTCTGTTTAAGCAGAAATTCTTTTTGGAATTCTTCCTCTTTGAGTCTCCCTTCAATGTCATTTAAAGAAGTCTCTATATTTGAAAGGATAAAATAGCAAAACGGAGAAGCAGAAGAACAGAGGGCAGCAAATGTCCCTTGTAGTGTATTCCACAATTAGGGGGGTACAAATGCAAAAATAAAAAAATGGTTAAAAGCTTTAGTTGATGAATGAGTGAGCTTTTTTCACCTATAACAGGCTTCTTCAGACTCAAGACAAATTGCATTAAACAAACAGTGATATATATATACATATAAAAACTGGCATAAAACCTATCAATTTCCAATTGATTAACTAACAAACTAAATAAGTGTACAATTACACAATTTTAACATTAAAAAACAATAAACGACACAGTACAGAGAAGTACACAGACACAAAACCTCAAATAAAAAAAAAAAAAAACTATTAAAAAAAATCTAATATAAATATATATATATATATATATATATATATATATATATATATTACATATTTATAATGATAAAAAAAGCTAGCACAGTAGCAGAGCAGATAATAGCAGAATAGGCGAAGTAAGATATATATTAATATAAATATATATAGTAATGTATTATAATGTATATATGATATATGTAATGTTAAACATATATGTATAGATATAGTAAATATGTGTACATTGTTGTATAGACTGTGTATAAACTTTTAATTAAAAAATTATTTACCAAATTTTTTTTAAAAAGTTTAATAATATTATATTCAGGATATCTGTCCTGTTGGTCATGATCAGAAATTCTCTCCCTTCTAAGTCCTTCTGTTCTCTACCTCCTGCTACTAAAACCTAAAGTCTCATAAAATCCTAAAGTTGACTCAAAAGTACAAACTGACATACATGTATGTCAGCACAGGCATTACTATTATGTTCACAGATGTTTAGTATAGATGTTCGACCTAGTACTGTTGGGTTGTCCTCTTATATGACGATCCTGTGAAAGCCTGCAACATAAAGCACCAAGGATAAAAACAGTGGAAGATTGGATTAGAAAGTATTTATGAAATGTGAGAGGATGACCATTTGTGTTGACAAATGAGATGATGAAATGCATGATTATAGTGATTACATGTAAATTAATGTGATCCAATGTGCAGTAGAATTGCATCCAATGCAGATAATGCAGTGTAACACCGCTTAAGATAACAATTGTCTTGCCCTGAAATGTTTTGGAGTCCTAATGTGTGTGCTGAATGTGTTATGATTTTTCTTTACATTCCTATCTCTCTATGGATATCCACATCTCATGATGAAAACTTCCAGTATGCGCCTTTGGTACTGTAAGTTGTGGTAATGTTTTCTTTGGTTTTGCCCTGTGGATGTGCCTGTTCAAATATTGGTAAAACATCAATGTGAATAAGTTCTGATATGTACTATTTATTTCTATCAATGTTGTCATGGTCTATGTCTTGTCAAGTACTTGCTCGAAAGTTCTCCTACTGATGTACCAGCCAGGTCTAGTATACTTTTCTGTTTCGTGTATACTATACACAGCTTGGTATACCCTCATAAGTGGGATCTCTTATGCTGTGTTCTAAAAGTGTCTATGTGACATAATTTCCGCATCTAGGAGGTAAGTAAATATTATCCTATGGGGACCCTATATCCTCCTGTGTTGGAACATCCCTCCTCGGTGTGCATCAGACTTAAGGAGTAAGAACATAGCATGTGAGTAAGGTGAGGTGGATATAGATGTGGTGTAGGAAGACTTATAGATGTAGTTCAGGTTATGTTCAGGGGAGATAATCTTCAACTTATTAGGATGTGATAGAGAATTTCGATCATGAGATTCAGGGACATTTAATGGATTAGACTTCTAATTCATGAGATTGTTATTTAGAGACAGTTCACATTAGGGTTAATCTGAGATCGAGAGTTTTTGTACAACATACAGAGAAGTCTAGGGATAAATCATTTAAATATATATAAATATTTAAACACAATCATTTTTATTTTTATATATATTATAATGTTTTATTTTATACTATACAAACATATTATATTACATTTGCTAAGCTTTTTATATATATATTTTATTATATACATATATGTTTTTATATTATTTAGCTATAAATAATTATATATGTTGTTATATTATATATTATAATACTTTTTTTTATTAGCACATTAATTAAAATATATCATTAATTTGTTTTTTAAGCATACTTTGCTTATATTTTGTTTTTTGTCATTTTATGTATATCTTAATACTTTTTATATATATTTATATATATATTAAATTTTTTGTTTAATTTTTGTTTATTTACTTACTGTTTTATTGTATATTTATATATGTGTTTTTTGTCTGTATTGTGTAATCTTTATTACTTTTTTATGCTATTCTTTGAATTGTATTCATCAATATTGCTAGCTTGTTTAAGTAGTATTTAAGTCTCTATATTTGTTGTTTTTGTATGGTGTTGCTGTAATAGTTCTTTAAGACTATCCGTCTGTTTTTGAGAATTTAATTTGAAGTTTTCTAATTCATTTTTAAAACCATCCATCTTCAAAGATAGTTCTGTAAGGTAGAAGTCATCAATTGCAGTTCTTTTTTCAAAGCAACATCTGGATGATAATTCCTTGAGTTGTTCATATTCAGTGACTCAATATATCTCTAAGTTACTTGACAGGAAAATTTTTGTACATCTCCACCAAAATTGATATTTATGTAGTTTAGTAGTTTATCTATAGATTTCTGATGTTTTAAACTTGGAAATAATAACATTTTCCTGTATTATTATACTAATTTATTTAGCTCTCTCAATTCACTGCTTTCAGTTGGCCATCTAGGCTCCCCCCATGTTTGTTTTTGTATGTATATCTGTATGTTGCTATGAAATGTTTACTTGGCACATCTTTTGCCTAATTATTATGTTCATTCAACTATGACATACTTTTATAAATGTTTAATTTTTGCTATGGATCTTTTCTCCTTGGGCCTTCATTGAAAAGGGGTCTTGCATGGCCCAATCGGACAAGCCTGGTAAATAAATTAATTAAAAAAAAAAATAATAAATAAAAATGTACACACCGCGTATTTGATACTGTCACTATTAAATTGAAAAATCTCAGATGTTGCTTTCAATTAACTGGTATAAACCTATACGTTTTCCATTAAACTTCAGGTCCATATGTTGTAACAAACATCAGCACTGCTGAACATTTGTTAGTAGATAAATACATAAACATACAAGGTAACTGACTCAAACTCCGTTAGCTTTGTCATTGTGCAATGAAAAATATCTCGCATCGCTTTTATTTACCACTTTGTAGCATCAAAGTAATATTTAATTCCAGAAGATTACAAACCTATTTAGAATATTAACCTTCAGTTTTATAAATGGGTACAACATATCTAGCTCATAACCTATAATTAGGGCAATCTGGAATGAGACTAGGAGTTTTTCATATTACTTTGTGTATTCAACTGAATTTTTTATATCCTGTTTTGCAGTTATACTATTCTGAATAGGATTTGAAGATCAGTTGTATATACTGTTAGAAGTTGCTCTTATTCTAGCCTGTAATTTATATTAAAAGGTAATGGCACATCCATTCTGCACTTGTTTAGATGTATTTGTCCATCTGTTCCATCATGGAGGGTAACTCATTAATTGTATTGCTGTGAGTCCTTTTTAATGTTCTGTGTATTGATAATTGGCCAAAACCTGCACATCACATACTCAGTGTTTCACTTTCATTCTTGAATCAAAATATTGCACTACAGCAACATGGCAAGTTTTTGCAGATTTAAGGTCAGCATGGAACATGTTTTGACAGTGTTTAACCTTTATTTAATGTCATCTATTGTTTTCATTTTCAGCCCTTATTTCTTGTACTATTAATACTTGCTGCAACATTAGTTAACAGTGCTGGCACTCCATACTTGCAGATCCCATTAAATAGAAAATAAAATATGCAATAACTTTACAAAAAATCTTTAAAGCATTTTAAGGGTTGTTCAAATTAAGGCATTCCATTTACTTTATCTTAACTTTTATTCTTAATAAGCAGTTGGATGTTTATTTTAGCCATAGGAAACATAAAGGTAGGTCACTACAATCTTGCCAATCTCCCAACCACTTGCTCCCTCCTTCAGTATCACATGGCCTATAGCAAACATCTTTTATACTATACTTTTGACTTCTTAATTCTAACCATTAATACTCTTGGTGCCCGCTTGCTCTGTCTGAAACATTCATTACCCCATAAGGGTTAATGACTTTTTTTTCAGAAATATATACGTCTTCAAAAACAGACTGAAACTTCCAGAATATCACAACAAGCCACAAGAACTGGAACTTAGACTGAGAACAAGAGGCACAAATCTTAGCATAAACAACAACTTATTTTCTGCTTTTTGTCATTAGACTTCATCAGAAAACAATACATTCAACAGTAAAACACCTTTGGTTTACAAATATCTGTAAGCCAATAGAAGGTACATCTTCATCCCACAATTAAGTGACATCACAAACTCGACTATTAAAGACATATACTTCTGTTAAAAACTTACTTGTTCAAGTGAACTCTGCAGTTCTTTAAGAAACACTTGATGTTGACTACACCATTCAACCCTGGTGCTTTGTCAGAGTTTAACTTGATCTGCCAGAGTGCTTCTTTTTGTTCCAACTCTGTCTTAACCCCCTCCCCCCCCTTGTATGATGTTTTCCCTGTTCCAGAACTGAAAAAAGGAACTTATTATAGTTGGGACACTTCAAAGTGTGCTTAAAAAACGCATTTCCACCATCCTTCTTTTTTATGCTATAGTAGTGCTCTTTGATCCTGCACAGAGGCCCCAGGTGGTCATCCCGATATAAAATGTAGTACAATGAGTTCATAACGCAATGTACATGACACCTTTGGTTTTACAGTTAAAATGACCCGACACTGGAATAGTGTGTGACAAATGTGGCAAGTTTCCAAAAGGTCCCTCTAATATGTACCTACAAACGGTACAACATCCACATTAAATTGTATTGATTTTTGGACATAAAATGGGGGTGGGGGCCAACAGTCACAAAAAGTCCTGATTACCCTCTAAAAATGTCCAGTTGTCCTGTATAATGCCTCTTATCAATTCAGTATCCAAAGTCATATTCAAATTGCAAAATATTTTTTTGTTGGACTTGCTCGAAACTTTTGAGCCACTATAAGGAACTTGTAATATAGGCGGGTAGAGTGTCATTTAATTGTCCATGACACACTTGGCTGTACTTCTTAATTTGTCTTCATGGTGACCTCTTTCCAGAAAAATTTAACAAATAAAATCTATTTCATTAATAAAATCACTGTCTTCACTGGTCATTCCACTGGCCCTGATGTATTGGCCTTTAGGTATGTTGTCTTTCATAAATTGCGGATGAAAACTTATAGGTTAGTAAAAGTTCTTTTTACAGTGAATCCTGCTTACAAATCTCTCCAGTACCTTTACCCACTCTAAAGTGACATCCAAAAAGTTAACCTTTAATCCCATGTCACCTAAACTCAATTTTAGAAACCCAGAACCAGAATTTAAACAGTCTATATAAACTCTTTCACCTGGTTGGAGTCGCCTTCTTAGATGAAGAACAAGTCATCAACAAATCTTTTAAAAAACAAAACATTACATCTGCCTATAATGGTCTCCAAAAATGTATGTTCCCACCTTCCAACAACAATATTTGCAAACAAAGGGGCGGCTGGAGATCCCATAGCAACCCTCCTGTTCTGTTTATACACTTCGTTATTAAACATAAAAAAAAGTGTTTTTCAACAGAACATCTATCAGATCACAACAAAAGTTGCACTTGTCATTAGTGAAGTTGGAACATTTCCCAACATATTGCCTAACATATTTTACTCCTATTTCATGAGGAATACACACAAAAATGGATACACATCAATGGTGAACAAAATATGTTTTCGTGGGTCAAATGAAAAGGTGTCATTAAATTTCCTGAACTGTTCCAAAAAATCCCAAGAGTCCTGTAAAAAATAAGTCATTTTTACCCACTAAGGGGTTTAAAAAAGAATCAACCTTGAGGGGAATTCCTTCTGTGATGTAATTAGGAGCTGAAACAATGGGCCTACATGGAGGGTGGTTGAGGTCTTTATGGACCTTTGGTATTCCAAACAAAACCCCTAACTTGGGATTCCCAATGCTGCAAAAATCATAAGAAATTTTGTCTAAATTATCCCACACAAAACTGTTAAAAAAGAATAAATTCTCTGATAACATGTTAATGCATCACTTATATTGGCTGCCTAGTATTCTAAGGTGTTACTTAACATGGCTTCAGTACTATGAATATAGTTGTCTTGATCCATCACAACCAAAGTACCATCTTTGTCACTTTTCATAATTCTAACCATACTGTTGGTCTTTAATTCATTCAGAGCAGATTTTTTACTCTTAGTTATATTGTGATATTTATACCTTGTTTTATTATTATCTAACAAACTTCTAATTTGTTTTTCACAAGTATTCTCAAACTCTTTTAAAGTGTGCACCAAAGGTGGGTTGAAACAGGATGGTTTAACATATTTACTTTCATTCTTTTCAACATCTTTCAGAATGTAATTTAAGTTCAACAGTCTTGTGGCATCCATGATCTGTTATTCCCTGTATACCTTACATTCTCCCTAGCCCATAGATGTTCCATAAGTCAGAACACTTTCCTACCTCTTGACCTCACACAATAGAACCTCGCCTGTACTACTGCACCTGTGATAACTGAGGTGGGACAGGTCATGCATATATTAACTACATTAATCCAAACTTACCATACTGTACTTATTACCAGCCACACACAGGATACTCTGCAACCAGTGTATAAAAAGCCCTTGTGTAAGGCTTTATTGGCTAACTGCCATCATCAGTAGTCCCCCCTCAAAAAAGTAGGTCTACTTAAATTTTCTATACTCTCTCTCATACATAAAAAAATGCACCTCACCCCTACAAGTCTGTGCAATGCAGGGTCAGCAGAATCTGTGACCGATAACTGCCACAAACCGATCGTACCCATTCCTGTTCAGTCAAAGTCTTGCTCACTACATATGTGATTGAGTCACTTGATTATTATTATTTTTTTTGTTTGTACATAACATGTGATACAATTAGTTTACTAAGCAATAATTAATAGCTGTGGCACTAAGCCCAAGTCAGATATTCCCATTAAAGCACTGGAAAAGGAAGTGAAGGCTCAAAACTTAAAATAATTTTATATATTTATAACATTGCTGGACAAGGTTTGCCTCAGCATTATTATACACAGCTGCCTATGTGACCCTCAGCCCTACTGGGCCGAAACACTACTCCACATTAAACCAGTCAGCAAGAAAGCAAGGCCTGACCAAGGCCCAAAATATTGACAAATTACTATAATGTTCATCCCATTGACAAATTTATATAATGCTCATCTCCACATGTAACACTTGCTTAAACAGCTCTGTGTCAGCATTATTGTACACAAAAACCCATGAAAACCCCCACAGTGCTGCTGGGTGGTAGACATTCTTCCACATTAACCACCGAGCAAAGAAGTGATAGCCAAAATGGGGCTCAGGTTGTATACAGATTCAAATAACATGGCTGTCCACTTGAAACATCATTAAAGAGGTTTGTGTCAGCATTATTGTACACAGCAACCCACCAGCCCTGCTGGGCCTAAGACACATACTTCTCCATTAACCATTCAGTGAGGAATTTAAGGCCTGGGCAAGGCCCAAATACAGTCAGTTGTATCTAATGCTCTATATACTGATAACTTACTGAAACAGATTTGCATTGGCATATTATACACAGCAACCTCAAAATCCACCAGCTCCACTGGAACCAAGATAAGCTATTTCCCCTTTAATTCATTATGCAAGGAGGCAGAGGTCTGACCAAGGCCAATGATACAGACATGTTTAGATAACATTCCATGCACTTACTGCTAAAACAGGTTAGCTTCACCACTATTGTACACAGTAACTCGTCAACACAGCCTTACTAGACCTGAGACACATTCTGCAATAACCATTTAGCGAGGAATCAAAGGGCTGGCTAAGACCCAAATACAATCAGTTGTAGCTAATGCAAATCTGTTTACAAAGACATATTGTACACAACAATCCATAAAGTCTACAAGCCCTATTGACCCAAGACACATTAATCTCCATGTGGCCACTGAGCAAGGAAGTGAAGACCTGGCTAAGGCCTAAAATACTGACAGATTTAGCTAATGCCCTATACGATTATAATTTTGATAAAACAGGTTTACATAACAATCTATGAAACCCCTGGTCCTACTACACCTAAAACACATGGTTTCTCTCTCAGCTGTCTTAAGGATGAATAAAGGCTTAAATCCAGGGCTTAACATGTGGACCACTTTAAATATTGCCCATATCCTATCACATTGCTAAAACAAAGCTATGATATATAAACATCGCACCTCTCAACCTCTTAGAGCAAGAAATCTGGACAAAGCCGTAAATAATGGGGAGACAAAGACCCAAGAATATGGGTGGTTTTTAAATATTGCTCTTACAGACTTAGAAAGTTGATAGAATAACACATTTTGCATTAGCATGAATTTTCTGAAAGGTATTAAGTCTGAAACTCAAATATCATTATTTTCTGAATTTGAACCCTCGATGACTTGCCCGAAAATTGCAATTTTGAGAAACAGACCAAAAATATGAGGCAAAATCTGGACATTCTGCAAAAATCTGTACAGTTGAGTGGTATGACAACATCACCTCAGTGGATGAGTACTGCAAACTGAAATGGAGACTCACCTCATTACCTAAATTATAAATGCTGCTGCAATACATAGCATATGCCAAAAAGCCATAAGCTCTATGATTAACTTCAGCAGTAACTCCATACGTTAACTTAAAATAAGGAGAAATCAACATAACCCATTGTGGTAACTGTTAAAGGACAAACCAACCTATATCCCTGACTGTACATATTCTAGACCCCAAAAAGTATGTACTAGTTACAAACTACAGTTCCTAATCTCAGTAAATAGCCCCACTACCATGCCCAACGGCTGGGATGTCCAAAGCACACACGCACCCACTCAGCTGGCCAGCAAACCTTGAGCCCAAAATAAAACAGAAGTTAACTGACCACTATTGATAAACCTCACACAACAAAGAATCCTGCTTGCTTTGTGTAAGTTTTGGCCTACAGCAATCTGTACTCTGCGTTGTACTGCTTCAAGTGTTATGCCTTCTATTTATCCTCCAAATGTCATGCTCCTTGTCCTGCTCTGCTCTTGAAAAGGGGCCTTATCTAGTTACCTGTGGCTTTCTTTCACTACCTCCCCATCTACCTTTTTGTTGTACCCTCCCATTCCTCTTTCTTAAAATAATTGTATATATTTATAACATTGCTGGACAAGGTTTGCCTCAGCATTATTATACACAGCTACCTATGTGACCCTCAGCCCTACTGGGCCGAAACACTACTCCACATTAAACCAGTCAGCAAGAAAGCAAGGTCTGACCAAGGCCCAAAATATTGACAAATTACTATAATGTTCATCCCATTGACAAATTTATATAATGCTCATCTCCACATGTAACACTTGCTTAAACAGCTCTGTGTCAGCATTATTGTACACAGAAACCCATGAAAACCCCCACAGTGCTGCTGGGTGGTAGACATTCTTCCACATTAACCACCGAGCAAAGAAGTGATGGCCAAAATGGGGCTCAGGTTGTATACAGATTTAAATAACATGGCTGCCCACTTGAAACATCATTAAAGAGGTTTGTGTCAGCATTATTGTACACAGCAACCCACCAGCCCTGCTGGGCCTAAGACACATACGTCTCCATTAACCATTCAGCGAGGAATTTAAGGCCTGGGCAAGGCCCAAATACAGTCAGTTGTATCTAATGCTCTATATACTGATAACTTACTGAAACAGATTTGCATTGGCATATTATACACAGCAACCTCAAAATCCACCAGCTCCACTGGACCCAAGATAAACTATTTCCCCTTTAATTCATTATGCAAGGAGGCAGAGGTCTGACCAAGGCCAATGATACAGACATGTTTAGATAACATTCCATGCACTTACTGCTAAAACAGGTTAGCTTCACCACTATTGTACACAGTAACTCGTCAACACACCCTTACTAGACCTGAGACACATTCTGCAATAACCATTTAGTGAGGAATCAAAGGGCTGGCTAAGACCCAAATACAGTCAGTTGTAGCTAATGCGCTCTATACACTTATACTAATGCAAATCTGTTTACAAAGACATATTGTACACAACAATCCATAAAGTCTACCAGCCCTATTGACCCAAGACACATTAATCTCCATGTGGCCACTGAGCAAGGAAGTGAAGACCTGGCTAAGGCCTAAAATACTGACAGATTTAGCTAATGCTCTATACGATTATAATTTTGATAAAACAGGTTTACATAACAATCTATGAAACCCCTGGTCCTACTACACCTAAACCACATTGTTTCTCTCTCAGCTGTCTTAAGGATGAATAAAGGCTTAAATCCAGGGCTTAACATGTGGACCACTTTAAATATTGCCCATATCCTATCACATTGCTAAAACAAAGCTATGATATATAAACAACGCACCTCTCAACCTCTTAGAGCAAGAAATCTGGACAAAGCCGTAAATAATGGGGAGACAAAGACCCAAGAATATAAGTGGTTTTTAAATATTGCTCTTACAGACTTAGAAAGTTGATAGAATAACACATTTTGCATTAGCATGAATTTTCTGAAGGGTATTAAGTCTGAAGCTCAAATATTATTATTTTCTGAATTTGAACCCTCAATGACTTGCCCGAAAATTGCAATTTTGAGAAACAGACCAAAAATATGAGGCAAAATCTGGACATTCTGCAAAAATCTGTACAGTTGAGTGGTATGACAACATCACCTCAGTGGATGAGTACTGCAAACTGAAATGGAGACTCACCTCATTACCTAAATTATAAATGCTGCTGCAATACATAGCATATGCCAAAAAGCCATAAGCTCTATGATTAACTTCAGCAGTAACTCCATACGTTAACTTAAAATAAGGAGAAATCAACATAACCCATTGTGGTAACTGTTAAAGGACAAACCAACCTATATCCCTGACTGTACATATTCTAGACCCCAAAAAGTATGTACTAGTTACAAACTACAGTTCCTAATCTCAGTAAATAGCCCCACTACCATGCCCAACGGCTGGGATGTCCAAAGCACACACGCACCCACTCAGCTGGCCAGCAAACCTTGAGCCCAAAATAAAACAGAAGTTAACTGACCACTATTGATAAACCTCACACAACAAAGAATCCTGCTTGCTTTGTGTAAGTTTTGGCCTACAGCAATCTGTACTCTGCGTTGTACTGCTTCAAGTGTTATGCCTTCTATTTATCCTCCAAATGTCATGCTCCTTGTCCTGCTCTGCTCTTGAAAAGGGGCCTTATCTAGTTACCTGTGGCTTTCTTTCACTACCTCCCCATCTACCTTTTTGTTGTACCCCTCCCATTCCTCTTTCTAAACCTACTTTCTACCCTCCTGTCTCTCTCCCCCCAACATACTATTTTCCCCATGACAATATCACTAGGTAGTGATTCCTTGGCCTCTTCTCATTCTCCCCTGTTTAAGGCATTCTCAGTTGAGTTCAGAACAGCGTTGCCTTCTGGGATATTCTCCAACTCAGGGGGTGCATAAAACTGCCTCAATACTTCTTACAACTTACTACTTAGAAGTTCATATCCAAGTACTAGGCTAGTTGTGCTTGTCGGCCATTTTAAGCCCAGACAATTTCCCTTTTTATGCTTTAAATAACCTCTCATTTGGCTATAGACTGGCCTTACCCATCCCATGGTTGATAATTGTATATTATCCCTAATGAGAATTGCTGGGATAATAATTTGAGGGGACCCCATGCATGGGATAAATTATTCAGAACTTGCCGCTTGTCCATTAGTAATACATGGGGAAGTCCTGGGGTAAATTTTTCTATTTCCCATCCATAGAACTAAGTTGCTCTTGAGTATGGATAGGAATGAATTTTGTTTTATGTGGATGGGGAGTCCGTTCCAGAGCAGCGGTACCCTCGGTTAGGTATACCTGTACCTGCAAACTATTCTACTGATTTTTCAGAAGAGGTTTAGAAACCTAGATCAATTATTTCTGATCCCATTTGACTTGATTATGTAGTAAATCCATCAGTAATAAATCAGAGGATGCCTTGTATGCCAGACACAGGTCACCTCTTAGCATTCTGTAGGATACTGAGTATCGTGAATGGGATTTTAGTTCATTCTTGTAGGACTTGTTGTTAAGGCATTGTATTATTTTAGGAAGGTATCTCTGTGGATGTGCTACTTGTTGCATGTTTTTTGATGCATACATGTCAAAGGTGGTTATTATATTCAATGATTAGCCTAATGAGGGCTGAGTAACTGGAGCCAATGATATCCCTAGATCTCAATACAATCCCTTTATTTGTAAGTTGTACAATATAGAAGGTCTTGCTTACAACACACGTTTGTCCTAAGTTAGGTCACTGTCCACATAAGTTCCCAAATCCTGAACAACTGAGTCATCTTGTGACAATGATTATGCCAGAATTCTTTCTGGCTCTGAATTTCTTTGGAGGTTTATCTGATTTTTGTGTAGTCTTGAGGAAATGTCCTAAATGGCAGCTTGGCTGTTTCGGGGCTTCATCATTTTAGAAGCTATATTATTTCCTCTTCTACTGTCTCCAATAGATGAGTTTTGGACTTGTAACTCTTATTTATTGGTTCACTGGCACTTTTGTAGACTGGCTGCCTGCCTATGTCATCTCCCATTCCATCTATTTTTTTCTGATAAATGCTTCTGTAATGTGAACAATTTCTACTGTGTTTTCTGCTGCAGTTTCTATCAATTTCAGCTTTTTGTTCTGAGTTTTACATATATTTATGCAGTTTCTCCACATGTTATAGTTGGGCATCTCTAAGTGTTGTAGATGGTGACTGTATTTCCCCATTATTTACCATACCCTGTGCACGTCCTTTTGAATAGTCCTCTATTAATCCCAACAAAAAGGATGTCTGCTCTTTTTTCTTGGCCACTCTCATTTTTGAGCTGATGACATTGGCAGGAATGTACGTCTAGCAGACAGTTTACTGCCATACCTGAACACTAGCTGCACTCTATAAATTTGTTTAAATGTGAAGATTTGTTTATTTTGGTAAATTAAGCTTTTATCTGGATTATCTTCCTGTAATCCATTTATTTTCCTGGATCTATTTCCAAGCCATCAGTCATCGTCGGATTCTCCAGGATAGTCTTTCATTTGATAGCCTACTATCTGTTTTGTTTTTATTCAGCATCTGTTTTCTCCAGTCTTAATGGAAAGTATTTTATTGCAACTCCACTACATTTATTTTTCCTGAAGCCTTCACTTCTTTTCCCAACAAGTAATATCACCATCATATCTTTTGAGGCAATTTTTGTTTTGAAATGTTTAAATCAGACCTCTTGTCACTTGCTATGCTGTCTAGATGGGTTGTCTTTTCTCTGCGTTATAAAATGCCTGGAATTTTCCTGTGTCACCTGGGAGCTCTGAGTGCCACCTTTTTGCCGGGTAGACAATGTCCTCCCAATAAGCCAGAAATCCATGATCCTATAATTCTAAACCATTATCAGTACTACAGACACATGAAAGGCAGAAATAAGGGATATGTTGAGCTGGTAATATATGCATACCAATAAAGATCATTTGCGTAGAAACTGCCCTCTACAAGAAGCAATCACAGACTTCCGTTTACAAAGAGATCATAGCCATTTTGTTTATGATGTTCAATATATTGTAAAATGTATGTAAAATCAGTTCGACTGCCAAATGTGGTATCAAGCAAAATACTTAGAAGAATCGATGCAGACATTAACAAAGCATGCAGATGGATAAGTCGTAGACGCACTCTTAGCTTCTAACAGTATTTTGTCCCCATTTAGTGAGAATTTGCTTATTTCTAGATGCAAGGTAAGGGTAATGATTACTACTGCCAAATTTAGAACTGAAAAAAGAATATGGATAGAGTCAGTATTTTTTGGAGTAGTAGTCCAGCTGACAAATGAAATAATAAGAAATGGCTGTCCTGACTTTATGCATGTGGCACTAGTGTTGGAGCTTCTGGAGTCAGGTAACCTAGGCAAAAAAAGGTGTGATACGTGGATTTACCTTTCTCAAATTTAAAGACAGAACCTCAAAAGTAAGGAAAATAAATGCAGGTGGTGGCTAAGATTTTATTTGGGTAAAGAGATGAACCCATTAACAATGGAAAAGGGAAAGCTTGCACTGACTGAATTCAGGATCAAGCATCTTAACTTTAGGATAGTATTTAGAATAGTACTTAACTTTGGGAGAGCTCTGCACTTGCAGAAGCCTGACAAAAGGTACAGCTGCATGACTGAATATCTGGAAAGCAGGATGAAACTCTCACTTTCAGATATTTTGAAACATTCAATAGCATACTTTACAGGTTGTCTAAAAGAAGGGAAGACGAACAACACTCTTGAGACAGTAGATGTGCCTAAGACTTTTATCTACATCAGTTAGTAGATACCAGTGCATATTAATTGTCTTAGGATATGCCACTGGCTATTTAGAAGTCATCCTACTCTGGACAGCCAATGCCATTGCTACAGGTTCATCTTGTTTTCTAACTGAGAAAGAGAGTAGTAAACGGAATCTGGACTGGTCAGGGTATTCCTCTGGAGTGATTGCTGCAGCTTAAGCAAGGATATCCGTTTAGCATCCTGATTCCTTTTCATTATTTGGTGAAACATTCAATACAGTATCAGGAAATACTTTGAGGAGAATATTTGAGACCTGGTTTTACTCTGTTGCATTTGCTGTCAACAAGGTACCACAGCCTTCTGAGGTTTCTCCTCCTTATGAATTACTTGGTTGGCAACCCAGAAGACCTGGGGAAAAAGGGAAAGAATTCATCCCATAGTTAAAGTGTAAGAGTGAGTCACAAGTTGGGTTACAAACAGTGATGCCATTTGTAAAGGAATATATGACCAAGATACAGGTGGTTAAGAGTACCTTTAGAGTAGAGGTGAGCAATGATGCATTTCATCCTGGTCACTGGGTGATATTGCTGTACCAATCTACCATGTGCTGGAGAAAACAAAGGTAAGGTTTCCCAAACAAAAAAATGGAAACAATAATACAGTTACACATGAATGCTCTAAAATAATGTCATATTAAAGAATGGTGACGTCTTGCAGTCTGGGAGTCCCAGCTGTGAACCAGAGGTAACAATAGAGGAAAGACTGTCTATTCAGATTAGCAAGACAGAAGACTTTGATAGCAAAATCTCCATTATGGGAATTAACATAATGGCAAGGTCTTTACCTCACAGATCCAATGTACATGGTTTGATTCTGACCTCAGGTTATTCACTAGGCTTATTATTGTCTATGGGCTGATACCCTAGTATTTACCTATGAACCCATTAAGCAAAGTGATACATCATGAAAATGTGGTAAAGCCATGAAAGAAGGTGAAGCATGAACCTTTCCAAATTGTGGAAGCAAAATGTGAACTTATTGCACTGAAGGTAAAAAGATGATTACTTGGGAGAGGAGGGGCTATTGAAAAATCCCAGAGCAAATGTTGTAGCACCATTGTGGTTTTGCCTGTATTATTTAAATAGGATGATAAAGAAAAATAATGATCACTCCTTGTACTTCTGAGAATAAGGATGTAAGAGCCTTGACAGCAATACACTAACAGAACTACACAGTGCTCATATAACTCTGTGAGTTACCAGGATCCAGACTGTAGACACCTCACTGTCACTAAGTTTGTGAACCCAAGCAGAAATGCAACTCAGATCATTCTCACCTATATGAGCCAAATACTGGATCATAATGAGATTTTTGTCCTGTTAAAGGAACTTTTGGTCCCTCATGTTGTCATTGATCCTGGCACTGGAATGGACGTAACTGCCACCCTGCTTTTGTCCAGCCTAGTGAATATAAAATCACGGTCTCTGATAGGATATTTGATTACTTCAAAAAAGCCATCAAAGCAGCAGTTAACAGCATTGCAGTACATATAGTGAGCTGGATCTGGGCAAGACCTTTGACCTTATTCTCCAAGGTGGAATTGTAAATAAGCTTAAATGCAGACCCTTCTGTTGCAAGATGGATGTCAAAATGACTGCCAGAACCCACACAGTTAATGTAGAAAGTGTGTCCTCAAAGTAAAAAGGTAACTAGTGGAATTCCTCAGGGTTAAGTACTGGGGCCCCTTCTGTTCACCATCCACTACTTTGATCTCCAGGCCACTATTACAGATATATTCCTGGTTAATTTTGCTGATGACTGCGATCTGAGTGTTATCATTCACTTGACATCTCATATTGTTACTACCATGAATGCTAAATTATAATATCAAAGGTGTCTTAGAAATTGGCTTAAATTCATTGTCATCTCTTAACCAAATCTCAACAACTAAAATTATAGTAAGCGCTTTGTCTTAGATTGATACTGCTATCAGAGATCCCAGAACCAATGTGGACGACTCTATCCTTTGTCCTCCAAGTAGCATTAGTAGTCGGGAAATCTTTCCATCTAGCCTACTTAATAACTAAAGACATCTCATCCACATCAGAATAAGTTATCATTTTTTTGTACATTGATCAGATTTGTTTAGAATATGGTACTCCTTTTAGAATGCATCTATCCAAACACATACAACAACTAGAAGAATCCCAAAGGTCCTCTACTAAAACAGAGATCAATCTTGTCTTAGTAGCAGAGGTGCCTTTAGTCAGTTGAAGTTCTGTCCCTCACTGAGTCTTTTGAGATGATTTATATCTAGCTTTCCATGCTGTTAAGGATAATAGCCTTGCTTGGTCTCTTACACTTCCATAAAAGAAATGAAAGACTTGAATCTTCAACAAATATAGAGCTCTTCGCTAAGTTAATACAGCAAAGGTGTCTTGTGTGTGCATGTTTGTGTATGTGTGTGTGTGTGTGAATGTGTGTGTGTGTGTGTGAGTGTGTGTGTGTGTGTGTGTATATATATATATATATATATATATATATATATATATATATATATATATATATATATATATATGAAATGTGTATCTGCGTGTGTGTGTAGCTGTATAATGTAATAACGAGTGTGTGCTCATTGCTTAAACCTGAAGACAAAAAAGACACAGCAAGTTTCTATACTCAATGTGTTAGTTTTTATCATTATTTATTTATTTGTTTGACATTTGTTAACCGGGGTAGTCCATCTGAGCCATATGGCCCATTTTCAATGGAGATCTGAGGAGAAAAGCTCCAACATTACAGAAACAAATATTTACATACTAGACCTTATAACAACAATGAGAATAAAAATTTAAGACGTTGCATACTAATAAAAGCAAAAAGGAAAGTGCCCAAACCAAAACTGTAAATCCAAAATAAGAGCACTGGACAGCCGTTGACCTGAAAGAAGAATTTACTAATGACACAGCAAACCAAAGTAAAACTTTAACGCTGAAATCTCAGGCAGTACGTTTTCATCCGCAACTTTATCAGAATACAATCCAAAACCCAATTCCAACATTAAATAAGGTGTCCAATTACATGAATTGCTTGCAATTAATCTTACAATAAACCAATTAACATTAATTAATAACACATTCAACTTAAAACAGTATAAAATAAATATAAAATAGATATAAAATATGTATATACAGTATAATATATATATATATATATATATATATGGATCTACCTGACAACATCGACACTTCATAACACGGACAACGACTTCACTGGCGCCAGAAGATCGACAAGTCAGAAGACCGACGGAGGAAAACACCGATGCTGAGAACACTGAGATGGGGAAGGGATGTGTAAGTATGCGGTAGTGACGGCCGTTAGGGTGCGAGTAAGGTAAGTGTGCGATGTTGGCGGTCTGTAGGGATAGGGGTGGGATAAGTGAGTTAGGGTTAGGGCGCGGGTTAGGTAAGGGTGCGAGTAAGGTAAGTGTGCGATGTTGACGGTCTGTAGGGATAGGGGCGGGATAAGTGAGTTAGGGTTAGGGCGTGAGTTAGGTAAGGGTGCAGTAGTGATATTTTTTGGGTTAGGGGCGGGTTAAGTGAGTTAGGGTTAGGGTGCGGGTTAGGTGAGTGTGCGATAGTGACGGACCTTAGGGTTAGGGTTTCGGTTAGGGTTGTAGATAGTTGTGTATGTAAGGGTTAGTGTTGGTTTGTAAGGATTTTGGTGTGCTTGTGTTGTGTGTGTGGGTTTTGGACAGGGGATTTGTTTTGTTTGTTGTTATGATGTGTCGAGTGTATGAGGTGTCGTGTTTGTGAACTGTCGATTATGTGGTGTCGGTGAAGTCGTTGTCGGTGTAATGAAGTGTCGATGTTGTCAGGTAGATCCATATATATATATATATATATATATATATATATATATATATATATATATACATACATATATACATACACACACACACATGCGCACACACACACACACACACACCTAGGATGCAAAATACACCATAAATAAGCCTATAATGAATTATACTTATATACGTATATGTTCCATACTAGACATTAAATTAACAAAAATTACACACACGACATTAAAAAAAACAATGGGAATAAAACTTTGCATGCAAAGAAGAAATAAAACTAATAAACAGAAGTACAAAGAATATACCTCCAGTGAAGAAAATGCATGGCAGGTAGAATAAAGAGGAGTGCAATACAATACACCAACAGTGAATAAAAAAGTGTGACAGAAAATAAATGTGCAAATAACATTAGCAAACCAGATGTGAAGATTTTAAAACTACTTAATAAATGTGGAGTAAGGAGCAAGTGGGGACAGTATTGACATATCTTTTCTTTTTAGCATATAACTTGTATAGAGCACTTCAGCAGATTAGGCAATTGATTCTAAAAAGTAGACGACAGGTGGAAAGAACAAAGGAACTGGAGATGGAATTTAAGGAGGATTGTGGCAGGTGCAGGATCCTGAGTTCAGACAGTAATTCTTGACATAGGTGGGAGCTGATTCCAAGCTAGGGAGACTTGAGTGTTTGTTGAGGAGTTTGCCAATTATTTTGTTTGGTTTATAGATGTCAAGAAGGTGCTTATCAGAGCTACTAAGTGAGCTAGCAGAGATGTAAGGGGAGATGTAAGGGGATACTATGGCAGAAAGAGAGGGACAGGCAAGCAGTTTGTTAAGCAGGGTGTGTGTGAGCTGTCATTTGAGAAAGTAGTAAGAGCTAGGAGAATTTGAGCCATTGAAGTTGTTTCAGAGCAAGGCAGTGATGTGGTTTATATGGTTCATTACAGGTGAATCTACCTATATTTTGTTGTACATCTGTTCCAAGTTTGGTGAGTAAGGATGACTGGAAGTGGGTAAGGATAAGGGGAGGTATGAAGGAGACCTAGGAGGAAGGCTTGAGCTAGGGTGGGTTTGGAGTTGGGAACAAAAATGTCTTATTTCTATAGAGAAGACCCAATTGTTTATTAGTTTTTTTGATACAGTGTTGTATATGGATGTTGAATTTAACCTGATCATCAATTATCATACCAAGTAACTTAGTGTGAGGTTCTGCTTTGATGAGTGTACTGTCCAGAGAAGAAATGGTAAAGGTGGATTTATGGTGGGAGAGAGATTTTCGAAGGAATAATAGGAGTTTAGTCTTTTTAGGGTTAAATATGTTGGTGGCCTGTGAGACATTTTTCCACAGATGAGAGACTTTTGAGTGATGGAAAGAAAGTTAGTGATGTCCAGCACAAGAGATGAGTCGAGTCATCAGTGCGTTGTATAAGAGAAGAAGTGGTGCAGGAGGAGAAAAGTTGATTAGTAAAGATGTTGGGTAGAAGAGGGCCGAGGATTGAGCCCTGAGGGATGCCACTTTGGATAGGTAAGAAAGGGGAGCAGGGAGATTGCCATCTGACAGACTGGAGCCTGTTTGAGAGATAGCTTGAGAACCAGTGAATAATACAGTGGGAGAGGTTTAGCTTGGTTAGTTTAGCAATAAGCTTGGAATGGGCGACAGTATCAGAAGCTTTAGAGAGGTTGAGGAAGAGGCAGGATACAAGAAGGTTTTTTGTTTCTGGCTTCAGCAACATTATGAGTGAAGGATAAGACAGAAGTGGAGGTGCTATGGTTAGGCCTAAAGCCATGTTGAGTGGGGGTCAGAAGATTTTCATTGATTAGGTAAGTAAGCTGGTTATGAATAAATTTTTCAAGGATTTTGGATAGTGGAGATAGGATGGCAATAGGTCTGTAGTTGGATGGCAATGGGTCTGTAGTTACATGGATCTGTGGAGTTACCTCCTTTGTGTAGTGGAATGGTTTAAAAAGATTTCCAGATATCTGGGACTGTGGATTCTTGGATAGACTTACTTATTAGGATTGAGGCTGGATAGGCTATATAGATTGAGCTGCAAGTTTAAGAAGGGGGGTAGGTTGTCCGCACAGGGGGAGCAAGGTTTTAATTTTAGTAGAAGGGACTTTATATATGCAGTGGAGATAAGGTTAAGAGAGAAAACGATGGTGTTGCTTGTATTGTGTCTAGTGCAAGTGGAGTTATGACTTTGGTAGAATTGTCTCTTTTTGAATCCATTCAATGAAATGGTTATTAAGTAAGGTGGCAGTTTCTAGGGGAGAATTATTTGGATAGGGGTTAGGGGTGGTAGGTTCACCAGGATGCAACATTTTATTTATGGTGTGCCAACATTTATTAGGGTTAGAATTTTGTGAGAACTGGGGGTTATAATAGTTTTTCTTGTCTTTATTGATTTTGTTTTTTGAGAGATTTTGTAGTTCTTTATATTTTTGGAAGAATGTTGCAGATTTAGTTTGTATCATTTTTCCAATACTTGTCCCTTTCTTTCTTGAGAGTGTGGGTATCTTTAGTGAGACAAGGTGAATAATTTGTTTTGATTCTAAGATGTCGTTGAGCTAAAGAGTCAAGAATATCAAGATATGCGTGATTAAATTGTAGAACTGCGGCATTAATGGGGAGGTACTTCAGGTGGGACCAGTTAATAGAAGCAAGATGATTACTAAAGGTTTCAGAGCTGAAGGAAGAAAGGTTGTGACATCCTCTAAAAAGGTGTGATTTAGGTATTTGAAGGGAGTATCACTGTACTTGAGTGGGGATGTGGTCACTAAGGGAGTTGGGAAGGGTACTGGGGTTATGATATAGGGTAGGATCAGAAGTAAGAATCCATTCTAAGGTGGAACAGTTTGTATTGTTATTGTTGTAGTGGGTAGGAGTTGTGATAAGTTGATGGAAGCCATGGAGGTTAATATGTAGGGTGGGTGAGGAAGTAGATAATTTTTGCCAGTCAATATTTTCATGCCCAAGTAGTAAGGTCTCATAAGGGATATGTAGAGAGATCCAGGCTAGGATAGATTTCGAGGAATATTATTTCCAGGTGGAATATATATAGATGCAATGACAAAGTTATTTGGGGGGAAGTTGACAGTTTGGAAGTAGTAGTTCAACTGAGTGAAAATTAGGCTGAGATATTGGCATGGGGGATAGGTTCAGGTGTTTGGAGTACATAATTGTAGTGCCTCCGTGATTTTTGGTAGTTCTATCTAATCGATATATGTTGTAGTGCTAATATTTCAGTATTAGAGATGTGTGGTTTTCACCATGTTTCAGATAGGGCAGAGATATGAGGGGAGTAGTGGGTGATCCAGGAGTGTAGCCTGGCAATTTTCTTAGGTAGACTCTGTGTTAATTGCATAGATAGAGATGTTTAGTGCAGCTGGTATTAGTAGTTGGGCTAGAAGGGTCAGGGTTGGGGTGGATGTCACTGTCTTTTGAGAGTGGGGTTGGTTTTGTAGTATCAAGATAGACTATAGGGTTTGTATTTAGGTTTCAGGGCTATAGTAGGGAGAGTGAAATTTTCAATTTGTGGAACTGAGTATAGGAAGAGTTGGAGAGAGGGACAGATTAGGAAGGGGAGGGAGAGTTCCTTGTAGTGTAAAGGATAATAGTAAGTTGGAGATGTATGTGAGAGATTAAGTTTTATACGCTAGGAGGTAAGGAATAAGTATGTTAGGATAGTTATGAGGTAGAGGGGGGCATTATGTGTATGTGAGACATTAGCAGAAAAGTGATAGATTCTATAAGAAGGAGAGGATGTTAGGGTAGAGGGAGTGAGAAGTAGGCAAATGTGTTGTGCGATAAGTCTGTGGAGAAAGCTGAGGCAAGATGTAGTTACTGTAGGTGGGGGTGGAGGATGTGAGAAGGGAGTAGTTAGAGGTTAAACAGGACAGTTAGCATTGGATAAATGGGAGGAATGGGAGGGGTTGGAAACAAGTGAGGCATGAGTGGTAAGAAATTAGCAGGGACAACTAAGACTGGATCATTAGGAGGTATGGTAAAGGTTGGTCTAAGGTGCATCAGGTATAAATGTGTAATGAAAATAGGGGTGGGTGGAAATGGTGGTAGGATAGGGGAGCAGAGTGAGTGGGTTGTACCAGAAAAAAGCAATCAATAAAGCAGCCAGCAGAAAGTGAGGACACAGCTGCGTGAAAATAGCAGGTAAATAGAGCAAGTCCTGGAGTGAGGGGGAGGTGTGGGCAGGGAGGGGGAAGAAGCTAGAGCAGGGTTTTCACAATGATTTATAGTAAAAGAAATACTGTTAAATGAATAATGTGGGATTTAATTTCATTTTGTATAGCCGAAACATAAACCTGCACAGTTCTGTGTCCTACTATTTGTCTGATTGTGTAAGGGTTATATTAGCAGAAACTATTCACTTAACTGAAGCTCATTTACAAGGGTTAGCTGGGAACACAGGAAAGTTTAATGAGCTACTCCTGCTAAGAGTACAATAAAAGTGAGTAAAAGTCCAGATATGAGCTAAAGATTTCTTGTCACAACTTTATAACCTGGTAAACAAAGTAGCGTATTAAGTGTTGGCATCATTCAGAAAAATAACTGATACAATTATCATAAGGACATAAAAATACTGCTGTATATTTTGTGCTTATTGCTGCAAAAGTGCACCTTTGGTGAACTGCACTTAAGCCTCTGCTATCAGCTTTTGGCTGTACAGTGAAATACAAGAGGATAGTTTACTTTTATGAGTTGTTGTAAAAATATTGTAACTGCACTGTGAATATCCAAGACAAGGTTATAAAGTAACAATGCTTAATGGATATAATTGTGACTTTTGCCCTATGAATCATAATCCATGTGCTGAAGGATTCATATTTCCAAGAAGCAAAAATGTACATTACTGAATCATAACAGATGATGCAGAATGAGAAATAACTGGAAATGAATTATAAAATATGCAGTAGTTTTAAATCACTTGATATAAAGTGTCAACACTCAAACAGTTTAGAGTGGGAACTATCCTTGTAAAGATGCAATAATTTAATTAATTTCCTCTGTACAGAATAATTCTGCAAGAATTTATTTGTGCAATGAAGGCAGTGCTAAAAAATTGATATTGATTTGTGTATTTATAATTCTGCATTGGCTGAGAACGCAGCAAGCCCCCCCCCCCATCATATAGCTGCAATTCATATAGTTTTATAATTTGATAAGGTTGTGTGTGGCCGTTTGGGTTTCATTTAATAAATTAGTCAATTAAATTTTGCTTACCCATTGCGCAAGTACAACAAAATTTCTAGCAATCCTGCTAAGGTGCATTCACATATAATGAACATGAGCAAATAAGAGAATACAATACAATACAACATAAATCAATGTAGGAAACAACTAAGTAATTGCACTTGGGTATATTGCACATGAAAGGAATAAAGTAAGGTTCTTAGGAATGTTAAAATATACCTTATAGTGCAAATGTCTATAATCTGTACTCAGTGTAGGTATTTAGCATTGTTCAGTTCACATATGGCTCAGCGATAGAAACTGTTATTAAGTCTGTTTGTCTGCGATGGAATGCCAGAAGACAGCCGCTGAAACAGGTAATGTCCAGCATGAGAAGGGTCTTTTAAGATGTTGGTTGCCCTACTGAGACAGTGAGAGCTGAAGAGTTCCTCATAAGAGGGCAGTGAGCAGCCAGTAAATTTCTGGACAGAGTTATTGATCCTTTGAATGGCCTTCCTGTCTGCCACTGAGCTGCTGGCATACCACATGGAAGTGCAGTATGTCAGCACACTTTCAATAAAATAGTGGAAAAAAACACCAGACGTTTCTCCTGCAGGTTATTTTTCCTGAGGATCCTTAGGAAATGGAGTCTCTGCTATGCCTCTATGGTGTTTATGGGCTAAGAGAGATGATCTGCCACATGTACACTTAGAAACTTGAAGGCAGAAGCCCTTTCCACACAGTCTTCATTGACATGCATCAGTTTATCTACATTGTACCTCCGAAAATCTATTATGAGTTCTTTTGTTTTGGCCGAGTTCAGGGCAAGGTTGTTTTCAGTACATCATGCAGTCAGTCTTTGTCTCCTCCTGAAGCAAATCCACCACTGTGCTGTCCTCTGCAAACTTAATGATATTAGTAAAATGAGATGGGACACAGTCATGGGTGTAGAGAGTATACAGAAGGGGCCTCATCACACAGCCCTGTTGGACACCAGTGTTTAGCCTGAGAGTGGAGGAGAGGTACAGTCCAAGTCTAACCATCTGAGGACTGTTAGAAATTCTTTAATCCAGTGGCAGGTAAGTTCTGAAAGCCCTAGGCCAGTGAGTTTAGTGACCATCCCATCCCAGGGCAACTGTGTTAAAAACTGATCTAATGTCTACAAAGACTCCCCTGCTGTACAAAATGACAAAGTACACTGTGTAAGGCAGTGGAGATGGTATCTTCACAAAGACTCCCCTGCTGTACAAAATGACAAAGTACACTGTGTAAGGCAGTGGAGATGGTATCTTCCATAGACCTATTTGCTCTGTTAGCATACTGGTATGTATCCAAGATAACTGGGAGCCTGTCCTTAATGTGTCACAGAACCAGTTGTTCAAAATACTTCATGTTGACTGGAGCAAGTGCTACTGGATGGTAGTCATTGAGACTACTGATGACAGGTTTCTTTGGCAGTGGAATGATTGTAGTTGACTTTGACAAGATGGAATAGTAGACTTGGACAGAGGCAGGTTGAAGATCTTTGTGAAGACCCCAAAGTGCTGGTCCTCGCATTCCTTCAACACCCATCCCATCACTCCATCAGGTCCAGTAGCCTTTCTTGGATTAACCACTTTGATCACACGTCTTGCATCATGATCTTGTACTGTGAAGGTGTGGTTGTAGGAGGCTGGAATTGATGTGAGACTGCTGCGGCCTATCTGCTGGTGCCTAGGCATGACTGTCTCTGCTGTTTCCACCTCAAAAACAGGTGAAGAAATAAAGTTCTTCTGACATCAAGGCATTTCTATCAGCCATATGGTTACTGGTTTTATGATTGGTGATGTGATGAATACCTTGTCATAGCCACCGAGGTTCACTGTTGGTGAAGTGGTCCTCTTTCTTCCTTTTATAGGCTGCTTTAACTTCTCTGATTGCTTTCTTTATGTTGACTCTAGCTGCACTGTAAAGGACTATCTTGCCAGACCTGAAGGCTGTATTGTGGTGCTTGTGAAGTGATCTGACCTCCTCCATCATCCAGGGCTTCTGATTAGGGTACGCATGAATGGGCCTGCTTACAGTGACATTGTCAACACAGGTTTTTATGTAGCAGAGTACTAGTAATGTGTACTCTTCCAGATCCTGATCCTCAAAGATGTCCCAGTTCTTTCAAAGCAATCCTGTAGCTGTAAAAGTGCACCTTCTGGCCATATTTTAGCCATCTTTGTAGTGATCAGCTCTTCTCTTCTAACAGGATTATATGCTGGAGTCGAGTATGGACAAATGGTGTTGACTGGCCTAGATGAAGCAGCTGTTTTGCCCTACAGCCATCCTTGATATTTGAGTAGGCCCTGTCCAGTGTATTTTCCTCCCTTGTTGCACATTTGATGTGTTGATGAAATTTTGAGGAGAACTGACTTTGTTTGTTTAATTGAAATCACCAGCTATGATATGAAAAGCTTCAGGATGGATGCTTTGTTGCAAGATGGCTTATAGCAAATGACTACATTTCTGAAAGTTACACATTTTATTTGCTAAATACTGGACACTTGCATCAATGATGTGACACGCTGAATTGTACATGGTGAGCTTCATTAAGCATACTTTCTGTTAGCTGAGTATTTGTTTGTTGATATTATCTGGAGTACTCTGAATCATGCATAGTTTCCTCATGTCACAAAATGCTGAGTGAAAAACAGTTTGGTGATTCCCTGACCTTTCAGAGTATTCGAACAAACCTTTTGGTGAATGCTTTGCTTTCATTTTGGTTTTGAGGAACTTGTAAAAGTGAAAGATTGTTTTTATTTTTGTTTTACATCTTTTCCCTCTTTGAATTTGGATACCCTCACAATTCTTATCTACAGAGAGGGTGCAAGGAATTTATGGTGCTCACAGGGGAGTTGCCCCACCTACAAAATCACTTGTTTAGGAGATTTTTTTTGATGTTTTCAGAGTTCCTTCTTGGTAGCATAATTGTGGGTTTAGGTGGTTTTGTTGTGATTAGTCTCACATCGACTAAATGATGCAAGATTAATCACAATAAATGTGATGTAGTGTCTATCCTGTATTTATAGCATTACATTGCAAAATGCACCTCAGTTGGCAGTTTAATATCTGTTTTGCAAAGATCTCAGGATGACATCAGAGAAGAAAAATCTTGCAACTTATATCAGTATTCACATAGTCAATTAAACTTCAAAGTATTGAAATAATAGTGTAGTTCATTGTATGTATATGTCACTGGGATAGTGTCAACCTGTTTTGTTGACTGCAATATGCTTTCCCTCTTGTGTGCTGCTACCAAAATGTGATACTATCTATGATGAAACGCACACATTTGTATGCCTCTGATAAAATATATAAAGGATTTGCTGACAGTGGTTACTGTTGTATCAGCACACTCTAAGCACATTGTTGAATGGGAATAATCAGAGCTGTCTTTGTAAGAGAAATTATCATTATCCCAGTCAGTCTGCTACTTTTCTCATGCGATTTTATTAAGTAATGCACTGCACCATCTCCCAGCTAGTCATACACAATCTATCATTAAGGTCCCTTGTCATAAAACGTCATTGAGCATCATTTTGCATCCCTCCTTTTTTCCATTATAATACAACCAGAATCAGAATTTGGAAGCAGTGCAACAATAACATTACACAAGCATTAGACTCTTAAAAAAAACAAAGCTGTGCTGTAAACCAAAGCTGTGCTGTAAACCTTTACAGTTCTTTTGAAAGACACCAAAGGCTCAGAAGGTTTGACTTTGTCATAACTTAGCAGGGACCACCATTCCTGCACTTCTACTGTATTCTGTCTATCCCCATTTCTAAATTTGTGGAGCACTTTTGTTACCTTGATTGCACACAAAATAAGTCTTCTCCTTTTAAACTGTAATGACATCTAACCTTAGCATTAGAAAATCTTGGGTATCACTATCATAAGATGCTTCTTTGGAGTGTGTGTGTGTGTGGGGGGGGGGGGGATAGAATATGCTTCTTAGCTTGCATAAGTAGAAAAATCACAAAATATTTGTGCAGAATAAAAAAAAAATTAACTGACCTGTTCAAACCACATAGGGCATGTTGTTAATGCCATGTATTCTTATTGTGAGGAGCCTTTGTGGATGCTCCAGTTGTTGCATGAGCCCAGTCAGATAATACTGAATGGAGCATTGTACTCAATAAATGGGTTTGATGAGGGCTGAGTACAGTGGAACAATAATTTCCTGGACCTAGATGTCATATTTTTGCTTATAAATTAAACATAGAATTATTTCCTTACTACCGTAGACTCATGTTGGCTAAAAACAAGGTTACTGTCTACATATGTCCCCAAATCCCTGACTACTGGGTCTACTCTTAGGGGGGTGTTATCAATGAGCTATTTTTTGTGGTAGTCCACTTCCCTAAGCATACTGTTATGCATTTATTGGCAGTGGGTTTTAAACCGTGTCTATGGCACCAGTTTTTTATCTGTATTTAGCCCTTCCTGGTGGGTATTCGTATCTTGGGAGGATTCTATCACTGCTCCCAGTTTGGAGTTATCTGCAAACAATCAGACTGAGACCCTTGATATTGTCACTTACTTTCAAGAAATAGATGTCAAAAAGGAGAGGACCCAGCAGCACTGAGCCGTGAGGGACTCCAGTAGCTGGAGTAAAGGCATTGCAGCCTTGCAATTCTGGGGTGCTGTCCACAGCTTTAAACAATGCCTCAGTAACTGCATAGAAGTCTGTATTATCCAGGGTGAGAAGAGCTTGGATGCAGTGGAATTTCTTGTGTAGACTACTGGCATTAAGTAGTAATGACTTTAGATTCCCTTGGGGGTGGGGATTGCCATGTCAGAAGGTTTTTCAGTTTGGCTTTATTTAAAAAAGGCACTATGGGGGGAAGACAGTGTTTTAGCCAGTAATAGCCTAGACAGGGACAGGTGCAGACCATCCTTGGCAAAGCAATGTGGTCTGTTGACTATGTCCTCCTATGCTGAAAGTTATTGCACCCCCTTGGAATGACATCAGAAGCTGAACCAGTCATTAAAGTCAATCATCTTCTGTGCACATTGTGGCATCATCTTTGGTGAAGGTAGAATACTGCTCAGTGCTAGGCTCATGCCAACCTGAGGCACATAGTCTGAGAGCTCTGTAATGACTGTCTTCATGTAGTCCTGAGAGGTATGTCTCAGATCATGCTGAAGTCAAAGTAAACTTTGTCATACAGACCAACACAGAGGAAAAAGTGAGTATCCCTGCACAAAATGCGATACTCAGGCTCATAAACACACTTACAAAAGGAAGAGGGAGTAAATGAATACATTTAAATTAAATCAAAATAAATAAAAAAATAAGATATACAAAAGTAAATAAAGTAGAACAAATTTGAAAGCTCTGTTTATAACAAAACCACAATAAATACAACAGTAGGAATAGACTCCGTAGAACTATAAAGATATGCAAAAAAACAATACTGTACCAAATGAGAGGCACACATTTAAACTTACCCATCACCAATATATGCCATAAATGTACAGTTCCTAGTTTCCTACTGCAGATAGAGATGTATGAGGTGAGCTATTCAGAGAGGTTTTGTAAAGAGCAATGACATACTGCACACAAATAATGTTTTTCTCATGTAACGTGTTGGACTATGGGTTTGTTATTCAGCAGTCTGATAGAGTATGGGAAAAAGCTATTATGGAAATTGTATCTAATGCTTCTGCATCTCTTCCTTGTTGGCAGGAGTTTGAACAGTCCATGAGCCGGATGGTGTACATCCCTCAATAGTTTTTGGACTCTGCCATAGTATCTGTTTGAATATAGGTCCTGTAGGGATTGAAGGTTGGAGCCCATGATTTTTGTGGCCTGTTTAACAATCTTATCCAGTGCCTTCTGATCAGCTTGAGAGCAATTTCCGTACCAGACGATGATGATGTTTGCTGGTACACTCTCAATCGTGGCTCTGTAGAAGGTGAGTAGGACCTGTGGGGTGAGGTTAGCTCAATGAAGTCTCCTAAAGAAGTGGAGACGACGTTGGGCTCCCTTTATAAGGTAGGAAGTGTTTTTGTGCCAGCTTAGTTCTTGTGAGATATTTACCCCTAGGAATTTGGTGCTATTTACTCTTGCCATTGTGGCACCATTGATGATGATAGGGGTGTGTGGCTTTTTAAAATCTATGATGATTTCCCTGGTTTTACCAACATTTAGTGTGAAGTTGTTGTCAGTGCACCAGTGAACGAGTTGGTTCACTTCTTCCCTGTAGCCCCCCTCGTCTTCCTTCTTGGTAAGGTCGATGACTGTGGTGTCATAAAATTTGATGATTCTATTTGACTGATGCATAGCTGTGCAGTCATATGTCAGAACTGTGTAAAGAAGTGGACTGAGTACACAACCTTGTAGGACACTGATGTTTAGGGTAATGCTGTTTGAGTGATGCTTTCCAGCTCGTGCTATTTGTGGCCTTTCAGTTAGTAATGTGGGTATAAACTGGGTATGTGGGTGTTAATTGTTCATTTACACCCACATTGAATATGAAAGAGTCATATGAGTACCTGTGGTCCAATGTCCTGATTGTGAGTGATCTGGCAGATCCTGACCCCAGTAGATAATTGGTTGTGACTTTTTCTTCAGTCTGGTGAGTAGGACATCTGCATGTCTCACACTTTAATTTTCTATGACTAAGGTATTGGGTTGTGTGGTGGCTTGGCTTATGGGCTTTGAAGTTGAGTGTGTGTGTGTGTGTGTGTGTGTGTGTGTGTGTGTGTGTGTGTGTGTGTGTGTGACCATTTGAAATGTTGGGACCTGCTAGAATGAGTCCTGAAATGTGAAGAATGAATGTCTGAAAAATAGACTTGTATAAACTAAGTTTGAGATCCCATTTGTCAGAATATTCCCTTTTCTCTGCTAAGTTCAGGGATATATCAAGCTCAGAAAAAGTGCATAAACCCAGAAAAAGAAGGTGCGTGGTTACAAATTATAACAAAATACAAAAGGGACCAGCACTCAAATTATATTTAAGGCTATTTATTAATTTTAAGACTTAAACAGCATAGCATAAATAAAAAAATAAAATGCAAACCAGTTTCATCCATTGGCTTCATCAGTGCAAATCAATCAAAACCCTTCCCAGAGTAAAGTGCATACTCCAATACAAGTGCATTTAAAGGGATATCACACTGTCACATAAACAATCAGACTCCAGACCCAACTAGGTTTTTTTTCCCCACTTTTCGTCCCTACTCCAAGTCCCATCCTAAGCATACCAGTTTCATACAAAATAGGTCTAGCCTTTCCCCAATCATAGTGAGTATGGTCCTATAACAGGAAACAAACCTCAATTATCTGCTTTAGCCAGATTGTCAACACGCAAATATTCCTAGCCAGAATTTGTACCTGATCTAGTCCGAATATGTCATGTAAAGTACCCTCTGCAAGCAATGCAACTACTGTATGTATATACCTACTTGTATATATGCTCTTCTGTAACTACCATGGTTATTGATGTGCTCATGAATGTAGGCAACTTTTTTCTAAAAGCATCTTTGTTTGTCATTGTCAACCTTGGAGCTTTTCTCCCCGGGCCTCCGCTGAAAATGGATGTATATCCAGTCGGACTATCCCGGTCAACAAATGTAAAATAAATAAATAAAACAATATTACTCAAATTAATTTACATAAAAAATCATATGCAATCAAAAATATATATACATACATATATATATATATATTATATATATATATATATATATATATATATATCTATGTATAGGGTCTATATTACTTTGACAAAATAGCAATTCAGCAAACTACTATTCAATGAACATAAAACAGCAAACATTCACATCTGCGAATGTGTTACATAGGGAAAGTAGTTACTTGGCCAACATTCCCACCATAACACACACAGTAGTATATAAAACCCAGACAGGTGGGGGGCTTCACCCCCACTTCCCCCTACTTGTATATACCAACTCAAAGATCACACTACAGTGGGGAAAAGGGAATTTCTTCTTGTTGGCCAAGTAACAGACTCGCAGATGTGAACATTTGCTTTTTATGTTTGTTGAATAGCAGTTTGCTGAATTGCTATTTTGAAGAAGTAATATAGACCCATATATAAATAATATATATAAATAAATACATATGAAAATATATAGAAAAATATAAATCATAAATATTCCCAGGTGGTCTTCCTTCCAAGTACTAATCAGGCCCAATCCTACTTAGCTTCCAAAATCAAACAAGATCTGGCACATTCAGGATGGCATGGCCATAGGCAATTTTGAAAACTTTTTTAAAAAATATTCATTTAATCTAAGATTATAAATAGCACCTAAATTAATAATCCACATATTTTCTTTCCTATCCAAATGTTCATGTTTCAATTCTGGAGATAGACCCCCCCCAATAACAACAGCAGAGTAAATATCAATAAAAACAAAATGTGAGGCAACATACTCTAAATTATGTTTAAATAAAGCACTTCTTTCATGTTCACATTTCAAGTCACCTAAATGTAAAGCTGTACTCTTGTTTCCACCGTCTCGATGTCTGTCCAGTATAAAATGCACCACATTGGCACACCACCATATAAACAACCCATTCAGAAGAACATGTAATTAGATGTCTGATGGTATAACTTTGTGATGTATTAACTGAAGTAAAAGATTGTTTTTGATACCACCTTACAGTAAGCCGTTACCACAATATGTACAGCCCTGAATTTCAGTAGTAACCTTAGAATTTGACATCTTTCTTTTCTTATACCATGTTAAATATTCACCAATATTTTTACCACGTCTAAAACCAAATTGAAAAAACGGAAATGAATAGAAAAGATTTATATTTATTACAGACTGTTCTAGCAGTGGCTAGGAAATGCATTTCTAGGAAATGGAATTCCAATTCTGAACCAACTTATGAAGAATTTTTGAACCTCTTGAGCGAAAGTGCGTTGACGGAAGTCAAAGTAAAAGAGTTAAGGATTTTCACTAAGAAATGTAGCAACAATCCATGGAAGAAAGTAACTCATCTTATCAAAACATTGAATGGTCTCGATCTCTTCTTGAAAACACGGTATTAAGAAGATGAAAAAAAACTTTTGTCTAAAAAAAAAAAAAAAAAAAAAAAAGCATGTATAATTTGTCTTGGATTGGTTTATTGTATAATTTACACTCAGGCCAATGTACATATTATAAATATTTAGTTACTTTTGTTAATATTTACATTTTAATTTTTCTTTTGGATAATTTACAAGTAGTCATTTGTTAAACAATAAAAATATATGAGTAAAACCAAATCGACATTTATCTTCCAAACGTTGATCAAAAAAGGATCCAGTTTCAAAAATTCCAATATTTATTCAATACTTCTCTAATTTTAAAAGTACTGGTGCCAAATGTGGTAATAAATCTCATTCTAGAATCACTGATATCTTTACTGCCATTATTGACCTGTGTGGGCAGACCAGGCCATAATAAACGTTCTCTAGAAATATTAGAAGCCAACAAATGTAACTGTTTAACCTTATGTGCATCATAGCCCCTATCAATAAATCTTTTATCCAATCTGTCAGCTTCTTGCTGATAGTTGTCCAATGAACTACAGATGCAGCATAACCTAAGAAACTGAGCCTTAGGAATATTATCAATATATTTTGGGTGACAACTAATAGTTTGAAGCAAAGACCTTTTAGTAAGCGTCCTTGGTACTTCTACTACTAGCTAACAAAGATATAAAGAAGTCAGAACAGTGCCATCAATCACACTCTCATTTAGAAAAATCCACATTAAACAAATCAAACCTCCCCACAAACACTAAACTGAAAATGTTAGAATTCAAATAGCCAACAATAAGTTTTAACACCACCACTGTGCCAGTCCAAATAAGCCAACAATCAAGATATCGGTGCCACATATCAACATAATGTTTATAAATGTTGTTTTCCCCATAAATCCAGATCTCTTCCAAGTGACCAATAAGTAAATCAGCGTAAATAAGAGTGAAAGTTGCCCCCCCCCCCCCATCACGGTACCTATTAACTGTAAATATCACTCGTTTTTGTACCTGAACACATCATGTTCTAGTACTAAACCCAAAAGCTTCAACAAAAAAAATCACCATTCTTTACAGTACAACTGGGAGCGATTAAGTCAATAACTCAACACCTGATGACCCCCCTCATGTGGAATACTTGTATAGAGAGACTGAATATCAAGCATACAAAAATATGCATGATTCCAAATCTTTATATCAACCATCAATTTCAAAAATTCAGCAGTGTACTTTAAATATGCCCCCAACAACTGTAATAAAGGTTTAAACTGACTTTCTAGATATACCGATAAAGGTTCCATTAAGGAACCACAACCTGAAACAATAGGTCTACCAGGTGGATTATTTATTGATTTATGAATTTTAGGTAGAATATAGAGCCTCTGTGTCCTTGGTACATCTACTACTATCTAACAAAGATTTTCAGAAATAAAACCACAGGCTTTCTCGTCATACAAAAATTCATCAGTATAATGCTTAAAATACCTAGCAGGGTCAAAGGGCAGTTTGCACTAAGAAATCTTGCCATTAAGCTGTCTTAAAACCTCCTTAATCGTAATCTGATGAATCCCACACAACAATTGCTCCACCTTTGTCAACCTTACCAACTACAGTATGATCATTATAAGCCAAACCATTAAGTGCACCCCTTTGTTGTACACTCAAGAAACTGCTAACATTCAAAAAAAATATTATTTATATAAAGTGTCTATGTGTGTGTATCTATGTGTGTGTGTGTGTGTGTGTGTATATATATATATATATATATATATATATATATATATATATATATATATATATATATATATATATATATATATATATATATATATATAGTTTACTATTAAAAAAATCGAAATTTAGTTTACATTCTAAATACTGAAAAAAATGAGTAAAAATTGTAAGGTGGAAAGGTCATACTGTCGAATGAAATGTTTGAAACAGTCCGGTTTGATATTAATATTGAAAATAGTGGAAACATTCAAATATATGCCACCGACTGTGCATACCCTAAGTGCAACTTTTTTTTTTTTTTTTTTTTTTTTTTTAGTATGCTAGCATGCTCAACACGAAAGTCCAGCTGTAATACTGCGTGACACTTCTCATCCCATTTTGTGCAGATCCAGGAAGCACTAGTTAGTTGTACAAACTTGTGATAACATAAGAACCAATAACTTGTTGTTGCTATAAAATACACGTAGTGAAAACTTATTACCTGGAATCACTCTGTGTAAGACAGTTAGTCTGGAATATCCATACTGCATCCTTTAAAATAAGCAACTGGCTTACTGACAGAACCCACACTGTAAAAGTAGCTGACTCCAAATCCAGCTCCAGACAAGTGACAAGTGGAGTACCTCAGGGTTCAGTCCTGGGACCTCTCTTGTTTGGCATCTACTTCTCTGAAGTACAGGCCAACACTAAGGGACTCTGGCTAACAAAGTTTGCAGATGACTGCAGACTGGAAGCCATTATTGAATCCGCAAATGATGTGGATACTCTACAAAAGGGCCTTACAGAAACAGATGCTTGGTGCAAGAGCCATGCGCTAAAGCTCAATGCCAAGAAATGTATAGTTATCCCCTTTGGGAAAAAACATGTACCCATGAATTATCACATAGGTGACAGTACACTAAACACCGAAAGTGTGATAAGAGACTTGGGGACACAGGTGGACAGTGGTCTCACCTTCAATAACCACATTACCACAACAGTCAGGAAATCCTTCTATGTGGCACTCCTCATCACTAAGGGCCTTTCATCCAGAAAAAAGGAGGTCATTGTCCCACTGTACTCATCCCTCATAAGACCCATTATAGAATACAACATCCCATTTGGTATGTACCTCTCAAGACATCTGCAACAACTGGAAAGGCCGCAGAAATACCTCATAAAAGAATCACAGGCCTAAAGCAGATGCCCTATGTTGACCACCTTAAAAAAACTCCAGCTATACTCTGTCGCATATCATCTACTCAGAGGCGATCTCTGCTTAACATACAAGGCTATGTCAAACCCAGAGCTGTTGGACATGCTACACTTAAAGAAATCCCAATCCCTCAGAGCCACATGCTCCAGGGATCTAAATCTTGTCATCACAATAAACAAAACATGCTGGAGGGATAGGTTCCTGACCCAGAGACTCCCCGGACTCTGGAATAGACTGCCCATACATGTCAAGCAGAGCGCCTCTTTGGCCCTCTTCAAAAGGAACCTTGATGATTGGATGGGAGAAAGGAAATTCACCCTGGGGATCACATCAGTCGCCCTGCTAGACAGGGGTCCAGAGAAGTAAATAGTGTGAGAAGAAATAGCCAGGGAATTGTTATGGCTAGGCTTGTATAGGCCCTAGGGCCGATAGCCTAGTACCAACCTATGAGCAATGTTATGCTACCAGTTGAACGAATCCCCTTCTTGTGAATTGGTCACGTTTAGATAATAAACATACAAATACTGCCTCCCTATCAAGTAATCTTCGTCTTTTAGGTGATGCAGGCAGACAACTAAGAACCCTAGATTTTAAATCCTCTATGTGATTTTGCTCAAGCTGCATTTCATGTAGTATGTCACTGATATGCGACCATTTTTTGCCCAGTAAATGTCTAAGATGTCGGTGCCACCCCTCAACAGTGTTTTGACTTGTGGGGTAACTCAACATACAGTTATGAAAATGGTTCTGGAAAGAGACATCAAACTGGGGAGGATTTTTCTCTGAGGTTGTATTATGGATCCCGTAATGATGGGGTCTACCTGTTGCATAGTTCTGTTGAAAGAACTCTCACAATGGTTTGCCATACTCTGGCATATCTCTGTCACTTTCAAGAAATGTAGACAGAATGTCTTCTGGACATAGAAATGCCAGAGCAGGTATTTGCTTACATCATGTCTACATCATTTCCAAAGTAACCTGCTAAATTTAACTTCTGAATCTGGTGCCATATAATTTGACAAAAATGAAACCAGCATCCCTTAGCCATAGATCTTGGTAAGTTTCTGTTAATGCTATTCACAGCACCCTTCTCAAAGTCTCTTAACACCATTTTTGGACTCAGTTTTAATGTGAATTGCTTGCAAAGTTGTATCATGGATGACCAAAAGTAATCATATGTACACTCTGTTTTAGATGTTAAAATGCCATATACAGCAGGAATAACTTTGCCTTCATTGCCACCTAATAGATAGCAGTGTATGGTGTATATTTGCTTGCATTCTGAAGTGCTGATCGGAAATGTCCTATCTACTATAATAACGTCTGAGGAACATAACAGTTGCAAGTTAGATTCCGTTGTCAAAATAATAGCATTAGGAGAAGTACTGCTTGTACCACTCCTATGTATAATGAATTTCCTGTTTTAATAGGTAACATAGCGGGCGTTAAGTCAGTTAAAGATTTCATATCTGTCACACAAACACAACTTTGCTTTCTCCTGACTGTACGTACAGTCTGCTTTAACACGTCTGTGTTAGGTAAGCAGTTCTCACAACCTCAGTAGAGGTTCCCGCTAACACTTCTGAAACAGTTCTACACGGATCCTCTAAAGTGCCTTCTGCTCATCTCTTTATTGCATTTCGAACCTTGTAAGCCTTCACATTTACCAGCATCAGGACCATGAAAATGACCTGTATTTCTAATTAATTTCTCTCCATCTGCTACACATTCACTAATGCAACTGACTTTCCCTTTCCTAACACAACACCAGTACGTTCTTGTCTCAGTACACTTTTCCATGTAATATTGATGTCCATCTACACAACATTTGTTTTGATTTGTGTGTCAGTATTGTCTGATACACTGCACCAACTTTACCGGGTACTGTTACTCACTTCGGCTCATCGTAGACAGCAGTACATGAAAACAATATGCCTGTTGTGACAATGTATTTGAATACATAATGTTCAACTCTTAGCAAGTAGTTCATCAGATGATAATGTGCTATGTATGTTTTCCAAACAGATTGCTGCTACCTATTTGGCAGAACATGTAAGTCCTTTACAGTGCTGATAACCTACACGAGCTGCTACACTCAGATTAGAAATGTACGTATACGCATATAACATCGCGTTTACATCCATGTGTTCTTAAAGATGAATACATTCTTATTTTCACCTTTACAGTAGTTCGACTATCTTGACAACAAATATATGAATCTTCGGAACTGACTATTTCGACCTTACCACGAATTTTGAGGAACAGATCAAAAATATGAGGAGACTATCTGGGCAGTTGAGAGTTAGTTTTCTATGCCTATCAAATATTGGGGCAGGGGAGAATCTAACCCCGATCATTCATGCTAAGAAATGTGTTAGTAAGGTGGACATATCTTGTGTACAGTACAGCAACAAACCTTAGAGCTGCTGCATCACAGTGATGGGGTTACGATATGAGACCCCCAAGCAATTTAGGCCATTCAATGTGATGATTGCTTAGTGTGAGACCATAAAGAGAGAGCTAGAGTGGAATTTTTCCAGAGTGACACATTGACATACTTCTATTTGGTATGGAAGAGTGCAGGGGGCCAAGAGGAGATATTTTCTTTTAAATCATGTGGTATTCTTTAAACTGTTGAAAACAGCACTTCAGCATTATTCCCATAAGGAAATAACTGACATGCATTAATTGTAACTACATGTCTAATATAGTGGTCAAAACACTGGTAGAGTAGCCATATGCAATAGGTCACAGTGATAGCTTAACCTCCCATCTTAGTGGAGGATCATCAGAACTGTCCTACATTGCTGTATACTGGGGCCATTTATTTAGTTATTTATTGACATTTGTTGACCAGATAAGTCCACTGGGTCAGAAACCCATTTTCAGTGGAGGCCTGGGGAGAAAAGCGTCAGTCACAGTACAAAATTTTCAACTAGTTAATATTTACAATAAAAAAGCAGTGTACTAAAATTTAATACAGTTTCCTAAGAGATTAGTATAATGCAGAGTAGAGAGTTTTATACAGTTAGCTTAGATGTTAGTAATACATGTGCAGTATTTTAATGACTCTCATTATAAGCAGAGAGAAGAGTACAATAGATAAATTCATGATAAACAATAGACGCAATATATACAGTCATAAATGGTTCATTTTACAATCATAATTTTTTTCAATCATTTTCAGATATAAAAGTTGTGTATTAAATTTGCTGATGTATGCAAAATGTGCAAGGCAATTACTGCTGAAATTGTCTTTTCATTTGCAAAAAAAGTCATGCTCTCAATAGTAATGACATTAACTTTAATGTTGGCAACAGGAGCATCATGGCACTTGGTAAAAAGACATAAATTATGATGGCAAATACACACATCATAAAAATATATTGTTATTTAATTAATTTTAAACAGCAAGTGAACTGTTCCATAGATCATCCACGACCTGGACTAACAAGAGATAGCAAATACACACATCATAAAAATACATTGTTATTTAATTAATTTTAAACAGCAAGTGAACTGTTCCATAGATCATCCACGACCTGGACTAACAAGAGATACTCTTTCTCATGGGTCCACTTTCAAATCTCAAAATACCAAATTTCAGTATCTCGAGATAATGTCTAAAGACCACTACAGCAGAAAATTTAAAAAACAAACGTCACTATACTTAAAGTTCATAATACCGAATTTCCAGTATGAAATGCTCTTTTTATTTAAAAAAAGAAAAAACTCTCCACCACACACACAAAACACAACCTTCCTCCCTACACCATAACAAACCAGCACAACACACACACACACACACACACACACACACACACACACACACACACACACACACACACACACACACACCAACAAAACCCAAGTAATCTAAGTATAAGCAGGGGGCAATCCCCCCTCACCCTCCCTACATAAATATTATCTCCATCGCACTACCACAGATAACACAACAAACTCATCGCTGTGTGCTTTACATTTCCCTCGCACACTGTCAAACGTATACCCATGAGAAACACACAGACTATACATATACAAAAATCACCACATTCAACACTTCCACAAACACTATCACCTACCACTACCCAAAAAATTAAAAAACTACACATTCATATGAAAAACCCTAACACACTACAAACTTACCTGTATATCTGTACATAACCACATATTGACTGCTATGTTTAAATCCTAGAACACACTATACCTTTAAGTGATAGCACACCACACACAACAGACCTCACCACAACTACTCAAACTTTGGCAATGTAAGATTCGTTGTTTCGAGATACTGCAATTCGATACTGTAGTATTTAGAGATTTGAAACTGGATCCATATATATATATATATATATATATATATATTTGACGTTTGTTAACCGGGTTAGTCTGACTGGGCAAGAAGTCCTTTTTCAGCAGAGACCTGAGGAGAAAAGCTCCAAAAATAATGCAAAGAGAAGAATACAGAGAGTAATTTACATTACCAAAATTACTTATGAGCAAGTTGAATCAAAACTAAGCATACATAGTACAAGGTACGAGAGTGACAAGATGCAGCAAGCAAAAGACAACATACTAAAACTGTACTCTCTCTCTCTCTCTCTCTCTCTATATATATATATATATATATATATATATATATATATATATATATATATATATATACATATACACACACACAGAGAGAACAATATAGGTCAACAGGGTAGAAGAAAGCCGTAGGAACAATAGTAATTATGTATGTGTATAAATATATATGTGTGTGTGTATAATACACATATATAAATAACACAAACATATATGTATAGCAGTTTCAATTTACAAAATGCAGGTAAGTAACATCAAATCTGCAGTATAGCTAAAGATCTAGAGGCAGTGGTAACAATATTCTGAATTTTGATCAGCTTGTGTTTCTCAAATCCATAAATTATATTTTAATCCCTCTAATGTGGGCTGTAAGTTCCCCGGGCCTCTTCTAAAAATGGGATTTATGCCGAGGCAGACTTTGCTGTTAAACATGCCAAAATGAAATCAGAATGCTTAAGATGTGAGTAAGCACTCCTGAGAGTACGGTTTCACTTCAAACCTCACTAGTTTGACCCATTATTGAATATAATCTGCATTTTCTAGAGCAAACCTGGTGAATACCTCAAAAGCAAGAATGGTGTCTAACCAGTTAAACAGAAATGTTTGAAGACTTAATCTACTCAAAGTCTTTAATTGTTTTTATAGTCCATTTCTTATAGGTCTCATAGTGTTGGTGTCTGGATGGTCTATAGGGCACTGTCTGATCCATTTTTTTTCTTGTAAGTTTGTGTCCACAACAGACTATTTTTGGAGTTAACGCCAGATCAAGGAACCTAATGCTTAAAAAAAACTTGAATAATAGAAAATCAACATGATGGGTATATTGTACAATACTTTCTAAAAGTATGGCATATGCTTCTCCTTTCATTCAGAAGCTTAGTTATTGACCTCCTCCCAAAAATAATATTGGAACATTATATGAAGCCGAAAATATCAGCAAAGTGTTATGACAATCTGGGTTCTTTAAGGCCAGGAGGTCACAGACTTGACCGTCAAACCTACGGACTCGAGGGCTGTGATGTAGTGAAGCATAATGTGGGATGTGAAGCCGGAAATGAAAAGGACGAAAGGGGTAAACCTTGAGAACTGGATATAGGAATTTCCTAGACAGTTAAGTTAGTTGTAGAGGAAGAGGATGTGTATGACATGTCCAATAAGGCACAGGTAAAAGAATCGGAATAAGTTCAGAATAAGTCTGACAGAGCATTTGGGTGATGTTGGTTCACTGAAAAAAGGCCTTAAAGTCTTTGTCAGCAGCCTTATACTCTCTAGAAAGTTACAGATGGAAATCTGAGGATTTGGAAGAGAAGAACAATTCAAACTTAGATTAGGAGGCCCAGTTAATTCACTCTGTGGTGAAAAAGTAAAGGTCAGTACTCAAAACCAACAAATATCACACCAATATCAGGCAAATGTAAAATGGATCTCAGCTGTAGAGGATACTTGGTGCTTTGATCTTCAGGTAAAACACACTTCCAGGGCTAAGTTGCAAAAAGCATTTCCTTCTCTTAAGTGCTTAAGTCACTATAGCTCATGACTTTTTTTTTGCAATTATTACAACTAACTGCATAAAGCACTTGAATTCTTTGTTTCGCTTGCATAGGTATCTTTCTGTCATCTGGGAAATCGTGCTAGAGGTCATACCTACATAAATACAATCACAGAATAAGCATGTTGCAACATAAATCATAACTTTTGAGTTACATTTATCATACACCATCTGTACTATAATAATTGAGAAATGTTACAAATCAAGGTATGACAAATGTATCTACATTTTCCATATGTAAAAGTACCATTAACTTTCTTAGTCAATGATTTATGGACATACCTAGTATGTATCTCTCAAGTAAACTTTTAAAATTCTTTATGCACAAAAATAATTTTGTACTGATTAATATCGAACACTTTTTGATTTTTGAGTACAATCTTCCAGTTAGATGTTAAAATATAAACATACAAGTTACTTGTGTAATATAAGTATGTAACTTAAGGTATATATACTAATATAAATCACTGGATTGTTGTCATAGCTAAGGCAAAAGCCATGTTTCTTCACACCTTTTTGTCTTCTGATACTTCCATTTGCAAGATGACTTGGAGACTGTAAGCTACAACTGCTATTTATTAAAAATTATTTTTTTTTGTAACCATTAACAAAAATAATTGGATAGACTCAAGTTCACAAGCAAACCGCATCCTTTTTGGTAAACCTGGAAGCTATAATCACTTGTTCCTCTAGGGATATTCTTTTTATAAGCAGTAGATGATTGTTTTCATAATCTAAATAGCTAATTATGAATGTTGGCTTTCCAAGTATCTCGCTGAATTTTTTTTCCCAAATCCAAATTTTGGCCTCTGCACCACCTTGATGTAATGCTTACTAACCCTAACCATAACCCTGTCCATATACCTTGTATAGGAAAAATAAAACTTTGTAGCACTACCAGAACACAACATAAGACACTTTGGACATGCACAATAAACTAAATCTATCCCCAGCTCTAATTTGAACCCACAAACACTTGTACACACACGCCTCTTGCAAGCATACCCCCACTTCTAATACAGCAAAGCATTCAACAAAAAGTCCTTACATTTCTCTTTTTTTGTAAAAGAATGTGAATCCCTAGTCCAATGGAAATCTAAATGAATAAGAGAAGTATAAGTAATGGTAGATTTGCTTTGATCTTCTGTATTTATTTGTTTTGGCCTACTGAAATCTATATTAACAAGCAGTGAACCTAAGTATCAAAAGGCTGCTTCCCAACATTAGCTTGCTAAAGAGACTGAGGTTAGTACCAACTTGGAGATGCATCCTTTTGTTGATGTTTTAACATTTCACTTTATAAACAAATATACACTGATCAAGTATAGGTGACCCATATACAAGTTTAAGTTGTTTAGGAAATGTTATGTATGTATTTTCAGTCAAGATTTCTAGTTATCTTTTACTTTTTCTTGATAAATGCTGATAGAGAAACTGCAACATGGCATATCTGATTAAGCCAATTGCATCATATGTTCAGTATATAGTAGCATTTGTAATCAAAAAGGGTATTTGGCTGTCTACAAACAATTTATGTTGCTGGTGTAGTCCTATGATTTAGACTTAACTTAATCAGAGGCTTCTGGAAGAGATTGTGTATAACTACTACAGGAGAATAACTTGGTATGCTTGTTAATAAGCAAATATTTCAGTTCAGACAGGAAACTGTTGGAGCACACAAAGTAATATTTGATATTTACTGAAAATATGTTATCAAAGTGTAGCCACTTAAAGGGAAGTGAAATAAGCAATATGCGGTAAATGTGGGTAGGAATAAATATCTGAAAGAGTTTTGTTTACAGAATACAGAGAACAAACATTTGTGTCTCTTAGAAAGTATACCAGTACCAGTTGTAATTCCTACTTCCCTGCATAAAAAACAGTTCATGTCTGTAGACTGTTCTGCTGTTTCTTTTAAGACATTCTACATTAACTTTATTATAAAAACAGTAAGTAGAATTCAAAATTGCCTTAAAATGTAAGGTAGAATGAATAATTCAACAGATCCAGTCTACATTCTGTTTCTTTATAGTAGCTTCAAGCAGATGGGTGGACGTTAGGTCAGTGATATAAACAGTAGAAAGGAGTTTGGTACATTGGTAAGGGAATTAATCAGCTGTTCAATCTGTCAGAACTCTGTTTGCATGTTACAAGTGAAGGTAAGACACTGGTCCCGAGTGGAATCCTTCCTTCACCTTTAATGATATCAAGATACAAAAGAGATAATTAGTTTTAATAACTAGTTAAATAACTGGTGTCATTCCGAGGGGATCCAGTCTCATTTGCCAAGGGACATATTACCTCCAGGTCAGTCATTAGGGTTCTACAAACTGAACACCTTGAACTACAGATCACTCCAGATAGGATTAATTATCAACTAATTGCTTGTTACATGAAACCTTGGCCAAGTGAAGATGCACCATGTGGCCACCACTTATAGCCTTTGTAACCCTTTCATAGATGTGTACTAGGTTAATGACCCTGGAGCCTTTACAAGCCTAGCCCATAGAATTACCCTGGCATCATGCCACCCGACCTTGGTTCCCAGTGCTTCTGTTGAGTAGAGCCACTGGAGTGATCCCTGGCGTGAATTTACTATTTCCCATCCACTCATCAGATTTGTCTTGAAGAGGGCCACTGAGGCACTCTGCTTGACATGTATGGGAAGTCTATTCCATAGCATGGGCAGTCTCTGGGTTATGAACCTGTCCCTTCAGCTTGTTCTTTCGATTGTGGTAATGACATTGAGGTCTCTGGAGCATGTAGTGTATAGAGATTGGGATTTCGTAAGATGTAGCATTTCTAACAGAGCTGGGTTAGACATGAGTTTGTAAGTCAAGCAGAGATCACCTCTAAGTACGCGATATGAGACAGAGAATAGTTGGAGTTTTTTGAGTCTGTCCATATAGGACAAGTGTTTAAGGCCTAGGATCCCTTTGTGAGGTACTTTTGCAGCCTCTCCAGTTGTTGCAGGTGACTAATGAGGTACATGCCAAATGGGGCATTACACTCTGTGATTGGTCTAATGAGGGAAGAGTCGAGGGAGACAATGACCTCTTTCTTTCTGGATGTAAAACCCTTAGTAATGGGATGTGCCACATAGAAGGACTTTATGACCACAGTGGCAATGGGGTGTTCAAAAGAGAGGTTGCTATCACCCTGTATTCCCAGATCTCTTATAATGCCTTCTGTGTTCAGTGGACACCAGTTGTTGGTCTCAATGAGGCCTTTTCTGTAGGATGTCAACATCACTTGGGGAGTTAATTATGGCTCACAACTTGGTTCTATTGGGTATGGCGAGATCCATGCATTTGTGTATGTGTTTGCACAGGGCATTATAGTGTATGATTCGGCAGTCATGCAGCTGTTCTTTAATTGCATGGGTGCTGTGAAGTTAGCCACCTCTGTTTTTAGGAGCCCAAAGTTAGCTTTGGAAAAGGTTTTCATGTTTACCTTTGCGGGGGGGGGTGGGCGGTGGGGGGGTGGAAGGGATCTGGCTTTCAAGGGGATTAGTTTGTGGTCGGATCTAACCAGTGAGGAGTTGACTATTGGTATAGAGCAACGGTCGCCCATGTTAGTAATGACCAGGTCAAGGATGTTGCTACCTCTAGTGGGGGTAAGAACGAGCTGGTCCAGGGCATTGGAATTAATGAATTCCGGGAAATGTTGGGCAAGTGTATTGGTATATGAGTAGTTTTCCCAGTTAATGGAGGGGTAGTTGAAATTTACCAGATTCTGCAGACAGTATTTACCCTTCAAAAAACCAACCTGTTAGGGGAAAAAGTCCAAGATTCTTGATATAGTTTGAGGTCAGTTATAATACATTATGAGCAAGTCTGATAGGTCTCTAATTACCTGTGTTAGTTGTAAGGCCACCCCTACTGAGGGGCATCACCACTGTAGTGTACCACTTATCAGGTGGTGTTGCTAGGCATACTCTTTCTGCTCTACGGAGTACAATTTCCTTGACATTAGTTAGAGAAACTGTCTTTTTAGGCCATACTGTGTCCACAACTATTTAAACTAATGCTACCAGTAAGACTTACATTGATTGAAAAAAAATAGATATTTAATAGATTTAGAGGGAAAGTGATGCAAACATTAAAGTGCTGGGGTGGAGGTAACGTCACATTTTTATCTGCCAGGTGGGTTGGGGGGGCAGCAAAAACAGCATGCAAGTACAAAGTTAAATTCTGTAGCTATAACCCTGCCCACATATCTGTTGTCCACTGATGACCACATAAGATTCTTTGATGTTCTAAATGATTCCCTATTAACAAAAGATTTTTAACTACGCTTCAATAAACTGGGGCGCCTATACCTCCAGTGTAAGATATACCCTAAAGTTCCTTGGCTTAACTGTTCAAGGGAATTTTGTGTTGGTAAACAAACCTACTATACATTATTCTTGATCCAAGTTTTACAAATATGGCCATGTCTTGCAATACTCTCTTGGCATTTCCCTCCCCCATGAAATCTGACCACAGACTTATGACCTTTACTCTAAACTCCCAAAATCCCCTTCAGCATATAGCCTAGAAACTTGCTAGCATATATATAAAATAGTTCCTATATGCAATTGCAGTTAGAGGAAGTGTATTGCTTAAGCATTTTAATGGCCATGCACACACATTGTGGCACAGACAGACTCCCAAATGTGCACGAGTATATGTGCTCAACAATTATATTTGATTTTTTGGCAGAGTGTATTGCAGATGTCTCAATGTGATCTAATGAAGAAATAATTCTTGTAGTGCAAGGCATTGCAACCTCTGCATGCCTCTCTGCTGCTGCTAGTAAATGTTTTATTTCCTGGTAAATCTGTGACAATGGCAGTCAATGAAGCCAGATATTATAGTTTCATACTTATTCAGAAAGTGGTGGTGAGGGAGAACTTCCAATATGTTAATTGAATAATGGCTATATTAAATTGTCTGCGATTTTAAGTATTTCCTCATTATTGTTGGCTTTATCCAGAACTGTTGAGCAAAGAAATTGAGAAGTATGCACTCAGTCTCTTCCTTGCTTTCGCTTTTTCACTCACTCAGTGAAACTTTTACTCACACAAGTAATTCCGATACTTTTTCACTTTTTCGAGTTCAATAAATTAGGCTTTTTAATCTGTGCGTAACAAGGGAAAGGTATAACAAGTTATAACTGCTGTTGCAGTTACTCTTGCTACTTGAGTTTTTTTTTCTTTTTAATTGCTTTATTTTATGCTCACTAAACTGCAAAGCCACACTGAGTGTGTTAGAAACAATGGTTAATGTTTTTTTTTCTGCAGTCCATCCTTCATAGCAGCTTAATATGGTGCAGTTGAGGATTGGATTTATTTCTTCCTGGCTATCTCTGTACATTAATACCCTGTTGGAGAATATTCATTGCTTAATAGGGTATCAGTGTACATTTTTCTCATTATCTAAATATGGACTAAAAATGAAAATTAGCCAATACTCACTCTGTAAAAAATCAAATCCTAGTGGTTGATGCCCATGGGTGAAGGTTTCCCTGGGTATTAAATGCTACTCAGCCTCTCACTTCAGTGGGTTAGCCAGATAAAATCTTGTTCTAGATGGTTAAACAGACAAAATCTCATTCCAGATGGTTAAACAGACAAAATCTCAATGAAGATATAAAAGAAATGAACACTTAGGCCTCAATCTTGGTTTAAATCCTTCATTGGCAAATAAGCACTGCTTGGTACATTGAGGAACAGTGCTTCCAGTGCTGCATTTATTGCTAAAATACTAGGGGTGTGCGAGGCAGGGACCACTCACTGACAAGGGGGGGGGTCTGAGGAGGGGTAAACCTTTATTATTATAATTATGCCCATGATGTCATGGTGGGCCTGCCTTGATGTGCTTGTGGGTTGGGTTCACAAACAGGTTGCAGTCTAGACGTGCCCAGACATGTGCCAGTGATTTCCAGCATCTCAAAGACCCATAACTCAATAACATTTAAACAAAACCTCAGATTATTTTTCTCTGCATCTACCAGACCCCTTAGAAAGTCCACTTAAAAAAAGAACTAAGTTGTGTGGCGCTTTCCGTCTTCCTTCATCAGATTTTCCAATAAGCTATTGTGAAAGAGTAAAAACAAAACAAAAAAAAAAAAAACAAAGCCACTCCAAACCAAAAAAAAATATTATACCAAGCACATCATACCAAACCCATGTCAACAATACAACCTTCAATGAAGTGAAATTGACATAAAAAACATGTTATTGAGCCACTGTAATTAAAAACTGAAACAACAGACAGCATGTCATTATCAGCAAAATCAAGGAGGTATTACAAACCATAGAAAATTACAAAAAAACTCAGACTGCTTCCAGAGGACCAGTAGGTTGATGTTTAGGTCCCAAGTTCAAACCCCAATTCTGACAGTGAAACTTTTTTGTGGTCCAGTTTTTGTAGATTCAGGATGGGGATCAGTGACCCTGTAGTATTGAGACCCAAGGATTTTCTGGCTAGTAACCTAAAATGCCAGCTTAGTTCCCTTTTCTAAATAAGGGAATGTGATTAGGTGCAGAGATGCAGCAACAAATGTAGGATATGTCTTAAGACATACAAGGACCTGGGTATGAAAGTGGACAGTAGACTAATTGTTAGTGTGAGTATTAGTCTAGATAGGACGCATGGAATTTATTCCAGGACAGAGACCACTCCTAATTGTTTAAGCTCATTCATGGGTCCTTTCAAATTATCTATGATATAATACCAGTTATTTTTATTAGGGTAATATATAATTATCGACCATTGAATAGGCAAGGCCAGTCTCTAACCCAATGGGATAGGTTAATTAGAGCAAGAAAGGGAAATTAGCCAGGCTTAAAATGGCATGCAAGGGCAGCTAGCCTAGTGTTCACCTACGATCCTGTGTTGGTTCTATGTGATGGCATACAGAGCATGGTAGGATACATCCCAAAATAGATTAGAAATGTTAATACCTGATGATATTTGATAGGCTTGTTTAAAGCAAATTAGAATGTGTGTACCTAATCTTGATCCCATATCAAATCAAGGATATATGAAAAATACTGCATCTTCAAAGATCACATACTAAAATATGGTGAGTGGGAGATTTAGTATATAAACAAAATGTGAACATGCTCTGTATGCATTCCTCATTATACTGAAGAAAAGAATAAGCTATCATGCTGTAAAATATAGGGTGTTAAGCATTTTAACTTTTTAGTAGTCTAGACTTTAATAGGCAAGTGTGGGGGAGGGGGGAATGAACTTTGATGTTGCCAGATGACAGTATGGAGGTGCAGGGTGAATTATCTGCTTTAAATTGTCTGCAAAGGTGAAGGTGGCTGAGAGACTTGATACCTTTAAGAGGAAACCAGGCAAACACATGAGGATAAAATGCAGTTGTCGTCTAATTAATTACTTGTTCAGGTAACTGATGACGTTTAATGATTGCATTCATAAAAACTTATAAATTATATACTGTGCATTGCATACATTCTAGTGCAACCTTAAGGCACTATCCCTTCAAATATTCACTTGTAAACTCAATTTAAAACAGCAGGGCACCTATGTAGCACTTAAAAACAGAAAGACGTGCCCATTTATCATTTCCAGTTTTTACTTTCTATCTCTGCCTTTCTTTGGCGTCTTGGTAGTTAATATTTAAAAATAGTTTTAAAATAAATTTAAGTGCAGTTCTTCCCTGAAGGCAGGGAATGAAAACATTGTTAGTGCTAGTCCTGTTATATTACAGTCAAGCTGTAATCACACAGTTCACAGAGCAAGTTAATGACATACGCATTCTTTCCTCCCGTTGCAGAGTACAGTTCAACTTCTTTAATTAAGCAGTGTCTGTGTTTTCATAACATAACCTAAACAAAGTGCTTTTGTAGATAATTGATCATGTTATAATTAACATGCTAACACCCAGTAACAAGCATTACAGGAATGCAGAGTGTGGGCACAAATTCTTTTGCTGCCTTCAGAAGTATTTTAAAAGATTTTTTTTTTATACATTGCTTACTGCTATAAAAGGAAAAGCAAATGGAAATGCTTCTGTCAAAATTGATACTACTATAACATCTTGTACCAAAAATAAATCGCCTAGGTTGCACTGATGCACAGAGGGATGAATCCCTGACTATAGCCCAAGTCACCCAAGTTGGACTATTGGTTTTTGACAGCACAGGCAGGATGAGGGGACATGTACATTGTATAAGAGAACAGTGAGGCTTAGGCAGCCCTTGCAGTGATGCAGGTGTTCATGACAGTAGCAGAGTTAAGAATGGGCAAAAACTGAAAAATGATCTCCTTGCCAGATGCGAGCTATAGCATAAAGCAGCCCTCATGGCTGTGGTTACTCTAACCCAACAGTGTTATGTAGAATCAAGGGAAGGCTTGATGAAATGCAGACATGAGGCTCAAAAAACCCAAAAGGTAAATCCCTTACCTCCCTTTCCTAAGCATCAAAATGTTTATTTTAGAAGGCATTCATACTGATGCATTGCATTGCTGAGTAACAGTTGTGCCACATTATGAAGATGGACTGCATTTGCAAAGTGGCTATGAATAATGCAAATAGTGGCAATGTGCATGTCTGACCACTGAGTCCTGCACTAATGTGGGAACTGGAGCATGGTTATAAAGCTGGAGGATAACCATTGCAGGGCACAGGAAATGGTATGTTCTTGAACAAGGTAGCAGACACATGTCCCCTACCACAGATCTTGTGGTAGGTGAAGGCAGCAGTTGTTTGTGAACGCTGGATCAGACTTCTTGGCAAACACTGGACACACCTCAGAGGCAGAGTACTTTCGAAACCTGCTGTGATGTGTCCAGTCACCTGGGCATGTACTGATTCAAGTTGAGGTTAGGAAAGGGATGTGTAAGACGGTAGGAAACTAGGATAATTTAAAAAGCAGAGGACACACAGAAGGGGAAAAGCATAAAGGAAAAACAGGTGGTAGGAATGCAAAACAGGTGGTAGGAATGCAAGGCAATGTTTTCTGGCTATAAGGGCTCCTTATATTATATATATATATATATATATATATATATATATATATATATATATATATATATATATATATATAAATGTGTGTGTGTTTTATTTATATATATATATATATATATATATATATATATATATAAAAACACGTGTGTGTGTGTGTGTGTGTATATATATATATATATAAATGTGTGTGTGTATTATATGTATATATATATATATGTATATATATATATGAGAAAAGTTATGATGAGAAGGGAAATGGGGAAACATGGGATGGAACTGTGGAAAAGTATAGGCAGTGCATTCATACTAACATAAAAATACTGAAAAAATGGTTGAAAGTCACACAGAGGGAAATCTGAGCTTAAAGGCAAATACAGATTCAACAAATGGTAATGGGGATGAATGGACAGTGCACGAGGGGCGGGATTGTGGCACAATATAATATTGCGCACTGTCACTGTGCTTCATGTTGCTAGTCTACAGCATTTTGTAACCAGTTTTGGGCAACAGAGAAGCAGAGTTGTCAGAGGACATAGTCATGAGGAATTCTACTAAGATCTGCAATGTCAGCCCATACCCTGGAAAAGAATAAGGTACCTACATTTTTCTGCACTGCTTGCATGCAAGGTGTACCTGCATGTAGGCCATGCATAAAATATAGAATTGCGAATCTATCCTGTGAAAGATGGCAGACTATTATCAGAACTGTGTGCCCCACTTAACTCTTGTATGTCATACATGGGTGTGAGCCTAAAACGTTGGCACAACTATTATGGGTGCCAGCAGTGTAAGCCCAACAGCATGCCATAGGGTACCACTGTAGCATGTTACCATGTTGGCATCCCTAACATTCACTTGGGAAGCCCACATTTTCACCCGTATATCCTTGTAGTTTTCCATGTGTTATACAAATGCACATATCTTTCTTTACCTGTAATCTGGGGTGTCAATGGGGCACCCTGGTTTCCCCGACATTGCATATTGCTGGCACTTAGTTCCCCTGTCCTTGTCCATACTTGTACTGCTGTCTATACATATGGCAGCCCACTTTTGTAATCATTAGCTTATTGTCCCTTGCAGTCCCCACCTTACAGCCATGTCTTCTGTTCTCAAGGGGGTTATCCTCATTTCCCCCCAGTAGTGGATATCAAAATTTGAACACATTTAGCTGATCTGAGAATGCCATGCTGCTATAGACACACAGGACCCATGAGCGTCACCTGTTAGAGAGGAGAGCTTGCCATATTTGGTGGTATGATAGTGGGGAGTCAGTGGTCCACCATGACATCAATGTTAATGTTGGGTGGAATATTATGAGGTGACAGTGTTTGAAGTGTGCCACTAATATAGCCAGGTATGCAGCATAGCAGTTCAGAAGTCAGCCAAATTTCACTGCAAGTCGAATGAGGTAGAGTTCATTGTATCCATGCATGTAGATGGTGATGGGTATCATATTTAGAGGAGTGAACACAGGTTGTGGGAGTGAACAACCATTCATGCATCTCAGAAGGAGATGCAGTATGTTAGCAACTATAATGCAAATATTGCAGCCATTCATTGTGTTGCTATGCCACAAATACCACTTCATTTCCTATGAGGACATTAAGTGAAGTCAAAGGGCTGGCAGCAGACACGTGTCCATTCTATATCTGCATAACATGTGCCACTGTATGCATATCACAGGGCCTCACATTTAGAAGGGGCAATGAGATTTACAGTGCTCATGTTTTATATATTAATAAGGTGGGCAAACACTACAGTGACACAAATACAGGCTGAATCAGAGCAACAGGCTGACATCTGCACCTATGTAGGGTATGACGGTGATGAAAAAACAGAGATAAAATCAGATGGCAGATGCTGTCTTTTTTTATGACTGGATGCCAACCCATAGTTTAGTATGAAGGTATGGTTGCAACCACACCAAAGCTATGGGCTATACAACCAGAGTGTTCCTTATCCCTGTTGGGGGGGAGGGGATCCCCCATGAGTGAGGGTGCCATTAGTGCTCTCGGTGGCTGCAACAAAAGTGTACATTCTCTAATGTGGATATACCCACCTTATGGCAGCCTAGCAAGAATTCCTGACACCTTCACATGTTGCAGCTGGCTTTTTGATGTGTGGATAGTGTTAGGGTTCAGTCTATAGATGGATTTGTCAGAGCTATCATCCTTACACAGTGTATCACTACCTATGCCAACATGGAGACTGTTGTGACTAAAAGGCTTTGATGAGCCTATCGTACATCATTGACGACACCTTGGAGAGGCCATAGAACATAGGAGATAATGCTATGCTTGCTAAGAGTGCTTTTCTCAGCAGCTACAGTGTGCCAAGAACTACTTGTATAATTCATACAGTGTTACATATTTAAGTACAATTGTAAATTATTAGTCCTGTTACTGCTACTTCTGCTAGAACTGCTGGGGTATCTTTTTTTCACATTGCTCTCTTTTCTGCTTGTAATATCTGATATATTTTGACTTTGTCTCTGTAGGTAAGACACTAATAACTGGGTGTAGGAATTTCAGTGATCGTTAACTTTGTCCTATTTTGTATTCATGGACTACTATATCTGTTTGTCCAGCATCTATTTTCTTAATTGTTGGTAATGGGTGATCCCATGCAATTTAAACTTAATCATTCACAATAATGCCTTATGGTTCATGTTTCCAATGCTTTGCAGCTACTTTGAAATTCTAGTGTTTGGCAAGACTGCTGCATGAGGATTGTGCACGTTATTGTGCCTTTCAGTATACAAGTCCTGTGTGTGCAGCACACTGCCCTGCAGTTGGTGGAATGATAGCCCATTCAGTTAGTGTTATTGCCATGTGTGAAATACATTACATCCATTACTTTAAGGTTATGAGTAATGCCATTAGAGGCCTTCATGGTTGTGGATCTCTCCTTGGAGTTCTGGGAAATTACATATGTTTATAAACATATGGTAGCAGTAAATGGAGATAGATGGGAAGTATTTTGCAGATCTGCACCTGTGATATACCTATGTCTTCTGTTTGTCTTTGTGAAGGCTGCCAGTCTATCTAGATAGAATTTTGTAGATAATTCTGTCATTGTAAATATTAATGTAATTCACAGGCTTGTTTTACAAATGTAAAGAGAACTATATGTTATGATTAAGCTATATGTTGTACTGAGCTTCAAAAATGTAACCACAGTGCACCCTGATGAAAGAAAACTGTTAAGTAAAGAATTCCAACTGTGTTTGATCTCAGGCTCCGAGACAGGATGTCTGGGCTAGTAAATTCTTTCTATTGTTATTAAGACAGAGATAATTGCTATATTTTATATGTATACATATCTTGTATTGCTGTGGTTTTCTGGCTAGGTGCAGCTTTAGAGAAATGTAAATTGTGAGTTTCTGTTAGCCTGGGAACTAAAGGAGAAGTGATTAAAAATGATGCAATATGAAATGACTCTGCAGTACTGGGTATCCTCAATTTAAGATTTTCTCAGATTGAAAGACTGAGCATTTTGTATTTTTGTCTGAAGCTGACAACATCTCACCAGCAGTTGCTTTGCTCTGTATGCAAGTTATTTAGAACATTGTTTCTCTTAGAGTTAGATAGAAATATAGCCAGATTAGCCTAACTGTTTTCTATATTTATATCAGACTATCCTACAATATTGTGTTAAAAGTTTCCTGTGATCTCTGAACTCTTGATTAGCATTGTGTTGAATTGATGAGATTTGTTTTGTTTTTATTTATTATTATTAAATATTTTAAACCTTTCAACTGTGGCTGCTTTGTGTAGAGATAATTGAAGCTCTTGGAGAGTACTTGCATGTATTTGGTGATACTGTCCAAGCCACTCCAATAGTCTTGCTGTTCGGCACACTTACTATTTGGATAACAGTAATATTACACGGTGAAGTTGGTCACCCTTTGGGAAGGGCCTTATAGTAGCTGATAATAGTTATTGGTGGTAGTGATTTCTATCTTATAGCCTCGAGACAAGGGGGCATAGCTGGCGAACCTGTGCCAGCCTTCCCCTGGAGTGTCTGTGTAGAAATCATATCTTAGTGTGTCAGCTACTTGGGCAGGGACATGAAGCACTGGTTAAACAGAGAGGGTGCTGGAGGTTTTAGCTTGACCACTAGGCCAAGATCTGTATCCTATAGCTGTGCCAGTGGGGAGTCTTATTGGGGATCTGAAGAGAAAGGGAGAAACCAGCCCCAGACCGACTGTGGTCTCTCTGTGCTCTTAAGGGAAAGTATACTTTACTGTGTGTGTACTTGTTATCCCCTCAATGTGCATGTCCCCTCACTGGTGCTAGTGGTGAAGATTGAGGCTCCTTGATTACTGGGCCAGTGCACGGGCATCACATATTAATTGTTTGGCAGTGGTGGGATAGCTACATCAAATATTAATTGTTTGATAGTGGTGTGTTAGTCACATCACATTTTAATTGGCTTGCAGTAGTGTGGATAGTGAATTCCTGTAGCTTGTGTACAGTGTTTACTGAATGTGTTTTTGTACTCTAAATCAGCCACACAGTGAATATTCAGAGTTCAGATCACAGTTGTTTTATTTCTTTTGTTAGCTTAGTTAGTCAGGGAGAGCAGGCAAGCATGTCAGCAGAGGAGGTACGGCAAGCTGACATGAAGCCAGTTAGCTGAGATGTGCCAGGCTAAGGGACTGGTGCATGGAAGCCTGACTAAGGCAGAGATGATTGCAGCTTTGATCACAGCTGCATTAGAAAACAGCAACCAGGAGGGCGATCAGACTGGCCGTGAAGATGTACAACACTCAGAAAATGGACAGCTCAATCTTTCTGCAGAGGACTGAATCCAGCTAGAGCTAAAGAGACTTGAGTTGGAGGCCAGGTGTTTGGAAACAGAAGCAGCAGGGAGATTGAGATGTCTACAGGCTGAGGAAAATGAGAAATTGCTATGCCTGGAAGCTGAGGAGAAGTAGAGGCAGAGGCAGCATGAAAAGGAGATGCTGACTCTTCACCAGAGTCATGGAGGTAATGAGGAAGGGAGTAACTGGACCCCTGAAGCACAAAAGGTCAGTAAATTTCTTCCACAGTTTACAGAAGAAGATAATTTTAATAGTTTCATTCATATGTTGAGAGGGTATGTAAACAGTATGATGTTGACCAAAGGCTCTGGGTACGGTTCCTGACCCCCTTACTTCCATGTTAAAGCTGTAACTGTGCTCTCTAAATTATCTAATCATTAATTTTTTGATTACACTGCTAAGAATTGTTTGCTAGAATTTTTTAAGCTAACACCTGAAACTTATAAGTTTTGTGAGCATAGACACAAGGCAGATGAGTGTGTGCGAATATGTTGCTGAACTAAACACTTATTTTCATAGGTGGGTGAGTGGATGTCAGGTTACCACTTTTGAAGGGCTGGCAGACCTTTTGGTGAGGGAACACGCCCTTAGGACTTTACATGAGGACATGATCTGGTTAGCTGATAGACAATGTGCTACTTCAGATGAGTTGGGGAAGAAGGGAGACCTATACCTAGCAATCGGGGCATCACTGCACAGGAAAGGGGACACCCAGTGCTGCTCATGGGTCTAAAGGAACCTATGGTGGGCAACCCAGACTTCCCCAACAGAATCTGCCAGTAGCAGGGGAAGCCACTAGTCCAGGTACACATCCAGGACCTAGGATTAAATGTTTTGAATGCAACCAGAGGGGCCATGTGGCATAAACATGTCCATGGAGGCAAGGTGGGGAACAAAAGATGGGAGAGCCAGTAAGTGGGAAAGACAACAGGGGTACCAAACTACCATCCTGCAGATGTCCTGATAGGGGAAGGACTTTGATAATGCAGTACCATGTGCTCATGCAATTACATGCAGTCAGGCTTGGAGACAAGCATGTGGGTCTGGTATCCTGCGGGCGACCCAGTCAGACCACATACTTGCAGCCAGGACTGGTGAGGTAGGTACTTCAGAGAGGGAGCTACTCTTTAGCAGTGAGACTTAGAGTGAGCCACAGCTGCTTGTGGGTACTGATGGTCCCTTGGACAGATTGACTGCAAGGGCAGAGGTGAGTGGTAGTACCCAGGCTGACAGGGAGGCACCACTGTCAAAGGATGCCAGACTTCCTGTGGAAGGGGAGCTGGGAAGGGTTACAAAGAAAGAGTTGAGTCAGGCTCAGCTCTCAGACCCTACATTACAAGGCCTGAGAGAGGTAGCTAGTGAGGTGCCTGATTCTCAAGGGAAGAGGGATTCTGTATACTGGAACAAAGGGTTACTGTATAGAGAGTGGATCCCTGAGGGAGGGCTAGAAGGTGAGAGAATGCAGCAGTTGGTAGTGCCTAGAGCCTACCATCTGGTGCTTCTAGCCATAGCCCATGATATTCCCTTTGCAGGTCATACGGGTATAAAACGTAGAGAGAGAAATAGTATGCAGAACTTCTATTGGCCTGGAATTTCCAGAGCCGTAACAGGGTACTGCAGGACCTGTGAGCAGTGCCAAAAGGTAGACAAGGCAGAAGAAAAGGTGAGAGCTCCTTTGATGCCTTTACCTGTGATTGAGGAGCCATTTCAGAGGCTAGCTATGGATATTGTTGGGCCTCTGAGTACCCCAAGTTCCACAGGGAAAAAGTATATCCTAGTGGTAGTAGATTATGCTACAAGATACCCTGAGGCAGTGGCTTTGTCCTCCATTGAGGCGGAAAGTGTGGCAAATGCTTTGTTAGAGGTTTTCAGCAGGATAGGTTTCCCAAAAGAAATATTGACTGACAGAGGTGCCAATTTCATGTCAGACCTGCAAATTTAAAACTAGGATTCTTAACCATTTATCGGCTATAAAAACAAAGAATGAACATAATGCCTTGTTAAGGCATATCTCCAGCAATGAGGGACATCACGTTATGTTCATGGCTATTTGGAACACCAGAAAAGGTTGTAGGGGGGGTTATATAGTTAATGAAATGGAATTATAAGAGACTAAGTGGATTGATGAAGTGAAGCACATAGGTTTCCAGGACTCAATGAGATGGTCTGGAGAACATCGATGTCTGTGCAGTGACAGAAACTGGTTTCAAAGGCTCTGAGAGCCCCCAGCACTATCAGGTTTTACCCTCTTATCATGCCCGCCCCAAAAATGACAAACACCAAGAAGGAGGGGGGGGGGGATCATCAAATCAACCCACACCACCCACCTGAGGCACTAGCACGCCGCATCGATCGGATCCCATCCGGAGAACCATAAGGTAAACCATAGGCAAGAAATTGTAGCATGTTACAGGCCACTCACAAACTCCACACCCTCAGGACTGGCCTTCCTACACTAGAGGGAAAATATGAAAACACAACACCATCATACTAGGTGACTTCAGACTTCACTTATAGACACTTAGACTGGGAACAAGCCCAACCTCAAGCCCCTGCTTAAAAGCCCAAAAGTTCCATAAATTCATATAAACTCAAACAACTAGTCAACATCCCCCAAACAACAAGAATCAATCAGAGACATGATCTGTCACTTAAATGGATGTTCACACCAACATATCAACACTGAAGTATACCCTCACTATCACAAATTAGAGGTGAGATCCCTCATCTGGAAAAGGTCCTCCCACAATAAAGACCACAGTAAAGAACTTTCACAGAAAACTTACTAGTCTCTTCTTCCATTACTTCTAAAGACTAGTGTGGGAAATGAAGGTACCCGAACTCATGAAAACAGTACTCAACAATAACTGATTTCCACATAAACAAATGGGCTAACAACCCCCAAGCAAAAGGCAATCAAGCACAAACCAAAGCAAAAAGACTCGCCAAAAAGGGGGTTCCAAAGCCATAAAACCCAGCCAAACAAAAAGCAAAAAACAGCAAAAAACACAAAAGCCAAGAAAAAAGAAGAAAAAAAAAGAGTAAAAACTAAAAACTTCATCAAAAACTAAAAAGCAAATTTTAAGAAAAAAAAATTCAAAAGAAAATAAAAAAGATAAAAATACCTAAAGAAAAGTTATAAATAACTAGAGAAAAAACCCGGGAGAAAATCTAGAAATGTAGAGTAAACTCATGATAAAGTATGAACCTAACCTATGATGAGGAACCTTTAAAACCCACTCTCAAGAAACCGCAGTTTCGGTACTAGGACCCAATTAGTTGCCATTTCTAATTTAACAGATGTTTAACATTGTTTTTCATCTGAAGAAGGGCATAGCCCAAAAGTGCTTATCCTGTATATTTTGCTGCTAACGTTTTTATTGCTGCATTTGTCATTAAAATAGTTTAACTTCCAGTGGTGTTTGCTGCTACTTTTTTCTTTTAAGTCCTCAACATAGTTTTGTTGTAACTGAATAGCATGCAATACGTCAAGCATGAAAAGTTTCTACTGTTCCATCAAACTCTGAAGACGTCTATGCCATCCTTCTATGGCATTTTGACTGCATAGGTACCCAAGACTGCAGGTTTCATACTGATTGCAAAAAGAGGCATCAAATAGAAGTGGCAACCTCTCTGACATTGAACTCTTATCCCATAATGCCTAAGTCTACCAATAATGTAATTTTCTAAAAATTACATAATGGTTTACCATTTCCTGGCATATCATTCTCTGTTTCAGCAAAGGTGTTAAATATGTCATCAGGTATTTGTTTACAGAGCATAGCAAACTCACTGGCTAAAATGCAGTTTCTGAATCTGTTTCCATATAATTTGGCAGAGATGGAACCAGCACTCATTTGGAGAACTATTGGCTAAATGTCTCTCTCTATAGAGTTAACTGCACCTTTTTCAAAATCTCTAAGTATCATTTTAGGACATAACTGCAGACTATGAAGTGAGCAGATATTAAGGACATTCCTCCAAAACTGATTGTAATACTCCTCCATCTTACATGGCAGTATGCCATATACTACTGGAATGATTTTCCTGCTCTCCCTGCCTTCTAAACAGCAGTGAGTACTATAGACCTGCTTGCATTCCCTAGTGCTAAATGGAAAAGTGCCATCCACAAGTATGTATTCTGAAGAACACAACAATTTTATATTGGATTCCACTGTAATTATAACAGCATTCATACAGATGTCTGACTCACTGGCATGCTCAGTTCTAAAGCAGCCATTCTTAATGGGAAGCATGTCAGACTGCAAGTCGTTCAATGTATGCATATCCTTATACATATCTAGTTTCTTCTTGTACCTTACTCTACTTCAACACTGCTTCAGAGCAGAGGTATTAGGCAACGTATTCACTATGGTACTAGATTTACTAGCTAAAACCTTTGACACTATTTTGCAGGGAACCTGCATTGAGTGGTCAGAACATCTCTTAATACTCTCTCGAACTTTACACACCTCTGATTTAACAGCATTTGGGGGATGGTAATGGCTTTTACTTTTCTCAAATATGTTCCTTATAGTACACTCTCTGTGATGCACCATCCTATACTACTGTATTTACTTTTACGGGCACAACACCAGTACTTTCCACCACCATTAGTCTTGTCTAAATAATACTGATATCCATCTATAATCATCATGTCACATCCTTTGAGTTTTTTTTAAAGTAGAATACATTTCCAAGAGTACCAGGTGTAAACCTCTGTAAAGTCTGCATCCTCGCTCTACAAATATATCCATACAGTAAAATAACAGTCAGCACATCAACCTATGAACAACAGAAGTGCATACATACAAAACGGTACCTTGACAGAACATATTTGCTTCTTTGCCATTCACTAGATGTATAAACCCAACAAAAAAACCCCAGGAAAACATCTGTAAGGGTTTGCTTACACCTGAAAGTGCAATCTTCCCATGGATTCAAAATCTGCAATATACGAATGCATGCACAAATTACAGCAACTAATCAGAATGTCGCACGCTAAACATTGCAAACCAAATGTGTACTGGATATTCGCTTTAACAGTCTCAACTTTTTTTTTTTGGTAAAACAAATCTTTAAAAAATTACTTTCAGAATCTATTACATCGTGCAATACAATTACTATGTTCTGATAGTAAACTCTATATATATATATATATATATATATGTATATGGGTTCACTTTATAATTTCGAAATCCTGAATTTCAGTATTTTGAAATCATAATCACAAAAGCTTATTAATTCAAAACAGTAAAATCGAGCATTACACAATACCAAATGTTTGAAATCACGAATATGCATACTGCGACATCAAATACTGACAACGAAGGAAACATTCATAAATCCACTGGTGAAACAATTCACATCTGAAGTAGTCTGGCTATTGCTCTAAGAAACTGTGCTATAGAATACGAGTCCCGACTGGATAATATACTTTCAAAATTTTGATGACAGAGCACTACTCTACATCATTTTGGAGTGGGTGGACTTCCACTACGAAGGCGGTTCCTTAACTCATCCACTCTGTCCTGATCTCTTGCCACTGTTTGCATTAGTATACCTAAATCAGTTGCTTTGGCTCCCAAAAAACACTCAAGTCTACGGTGCCATGCCTCTACCAAGTTTTGCATATGGGGCAGACATAATGTATTAAGCTCACACACATTCCAAAAACTAATTGGAAACAGGGGAGGAAACCGTGAAACACATGCAAATCTTGTAGTGAAACGTCTCTTTCTTCAAATAACATACCAGTGTCCAAAGTACTTAATAATAAGATCTTGCCCCTCTGTATAGGAAATGTAACTTTCATTTCCAGATAAGCTTGCAACACCTATTCTTCCGGTAGGAATGTTAAAGCTATCAAAGATTTGACTGCTATTTGAAACCTTATATTATTATTATACAAGTGAGTCAAACCTAGTTGCTGCACCTTTCGCCACACATTTCTGCTGAAGTGAAATAAACAACCTTTAGATTTCACGCCGTTAAAATTTACTCTAATGCTTTTCATTCATTGCAGCTATTTCGAAGTCGCATAGTACATAACGAAGATTTATTTCAAACACTTGCTCTTCTAATAGATGGAATACAGAATCCCATATAGCGTTGTATGCTCAAAGAGATTTCTTACTCGTGAGACAGTACAAAAGGGGAACACATTTGCTATAGCCACCACAGTGTAACAAACCATGGATACTATGCAATTGTCTACAAATGAGACCTTTATAAAGGAAGGTGCCATCCATTAACCATATAGTTGCATGGCTTAGATCATAGAAATTATTCACTGTACTGAATGCTATAGCAATATGTTCTCCACTAGCATCAACAACTCTTTTGTCAACAAAATTGCCAGTTTTAATTGTGTATTCCTGTCTGTTAAGTGTGTGTAACGTAATATTTCTACTTGATGTAGCTATTACACTTTTCTTTCTTGTCTATTAGGGAGATCTGGTAGAACATCTAAAGAAGTAGACACTAGAGCATCTTCTACGAACAAACAGGGTGCATCTCTTGACACAGTAGCTCTGTGCTTCAATTCTGCACACATAACATTTCGCTCAACTTCCGTGGGGTCTCCTGTATGTATATGTGGCACTGTTTTAGAGAGTTGTTCACCATCGGCTACAGGGTTTGTGATTAGCCTACCTTTACATTTCATCAAGTATTTCCACATGCAACACCAGTAATTTCTTTGAGGAGATTTCTTTTCTAGGTGGTAAACGTAACCATCTATGATTAAAACATGATTTCCTTTTTGAGATTCCACTGTTTTGTAAATAGCGCCCAGATTTTCTGGAGGGGGAAAGCAGATGCCATTGCAGTATCGGTATGACGTACCTCTTGTTAAAGGTACAGCAGCAATTTATTGCAGTTTCTCGGAACTGTGAGATTCACGATTTTACTGTTTCAAATTAATAAGCTTTCGTGATTATGATTTCAAAATACTGAAATTTGGGATTTCAGTATTTCGAAATTATAAAGTGAACCCATATATGCAACATACACACACACACACACACACACACACACACACACACACACACACACATATATATATATATATATATATATATATATATATATATATATATATATATATATATGTATATATATATACATGTGTATATATATATATATATATATATATACGCACACACACAAACATATACAGAAATGTAGCTGGCTAAACCAGCGCCCTGTGTCAGTACCATGAACTAGTGCAGCAGTTGCTAAAGTTCTTCCATCCAGAGCAGTTGCTCTTTAGCCCCACTATATATATATATATATATATATATATATATATATATACATCCACCTTTCATTTTACACCTAAAGTAGTGCAAACCATCAGACTGCAGAAATAAATCTAATAGTTTACAGCCACACTTGAAAAGAATAAAATCTGCCTGCAAAACGAAACCAGTTAGCTTTATTTAGTAATTACTGTGATGTCCGCATGCTGGGCCAGTAATGAAGGAGCCTGAATCCCCACCACTGACACTGGAGAGGGGCATGCACTTGGAATAGAAATGGATACACTCAGTATTTCCAGATGCAGACCTCCCTGCATCAAGCACAGTTTCCCTTATGATCACACAGGGAACACACACAGCCCGGGGTCTGGATTTCTATATAAATGTCTCCCTTCAGGTCCCCAATAAGAATCCCCACTGGTCAGCTTTAGGGTTAGGTCTTCAGCTAAGTGTCCAAGTACCTCGAGTATCCTCTTTGTAAACCCATTGCTTCATGTCCCTGCCCGAAGTAGCTGACACATATACTGAGAAATTGGATTTTACACACACACCTGGGAAAGGCTGGCCCAGATTTACCTGCTGTACCCCCTTCTACCCAGAGTGTAAGGTAGTTATCACTGCCACCAGATACTCTGCAATTATCTACTCAAAGACCCTTAACAAAGGGTTTCCAATTGTACTGTGCAATATTATTATTAATACAAATGTTAGCTGTTGATCAAGACAGCTAAGCCTTCTGGAGTAGCCCACACAGTGTCACCAAATAAATATAAGCATTCTCAAAGGTTAAATACTTTCTACAAGGACCATCCACAATAACATTTTTAAATATATTTAATAAATAATAAAAGATCATGAAAATACTGAATATATATTTGCAATAAACCACAAAGTTCAAATCACATGGACTAGTGAAAAAAACATTGATGGACATACTCAAACTAATAATGTAAAACAATATCTAAACTAAGCTTCACTATATTCATGACTGAATCTAGGAGACTTACTATTCCCTAATAACTTAACTGATAGAGCAAAACAAAATGAAATACATGAACAGTCTTTCTAGTTAGGTTCCCCAAAACAAAATACTCTGTCCTCAGAGATTACTCCCTGTAAAATATAATATCTAAGATGGCTTGCAGAATGACCTCATCTGGTCACCTGCCTCTAGGTTCGCACACTATTCCCCTTTGATGCTGAGACAGGAATTTAGCATAGGCAACTACAATAGACATCTAAATGGCAGTGCCTGGGGCTTCCCCTCTTTTTACTGAGCTAATGAACAAAGGCTTCTTGCAGACCCACAGTCTCTAATCCTATTCAGCACTGTGGGTGCTGTTTTAATGGTTTAACAGCTCATTTAGACTTACCTTATTTTTCTTAAATTAAGCTAGCTGGTTAACCTTTGCTGTCCCAGTATCATCTGGTAATACATATACATTTAATTCAGTTACAGTAATACATGTACATTTCTTTTCATTCCAGCAGGATGCACTGTTGGTGCATTTTAACACAAGCAAACCTCAAAAATACATTTTCAGCACAAACATCTGTACAAATCAGTTTGATATATAGATGACATATAATTATTTATAAAATTCCAGCTAGCTGTGTTTGCACAAGTCATACATATAGTGCCCTATTTCTGGCATGGCTGGCAGTACCTTCTATTGTCACTATTATACAAATGGTGATGCTTCCACCAAAACCATACCATATCCATACTCAGCAGATTTGTGTAGTGAGCTTTACATCTAACAACATGGGGGCTTTGCCACCCATACTCCATTACTTACAAATACTAATTCTGTAGTCACACAATCATTACCAACGTGAAAGACCTTAATTTATACTATAGTTCACAGTATTTGAGTTGTCTATAGCATAAAATGTAAATGCAGCTGTTGACAAAATCTGTATTCTGCTAAAAAGTTGGCCAAGCAAACTGCAACCATATATCTGTCTTGCAGTTCTTAAATACATCCACAGTAAAAGTCCTGGTACTCTTTGACTACATCCACAAGTTAGTCTCCTAGTACTCCTTGAGAGGACCCTCAGAACTGCCAGAGATTTTTCTGGTATTTTCCACATCATAGTCTTTGCTGTTGGCTTCAAAATCCATCTGGGTGAAAGGCAAACACCTCTGGTACTACAGGCTTTCAGTCCTTCATTTAACAGCAATTCTTCAGGTAATTTTGTATTAAACTGTACTACCACAGGGATTTACTGCCGTGATATCTGCACACACTACCATTAGTTTCTACAAATAATCATTGGGTTTTTTTCATAATATACATAGCACATCAAAGCAGTGTATATATCATGGCGGTTTTGTGTGATCCATGAAATGTTCTGTAGATTTAGGGAACAAGTTTTGTCATTAACTAATTTCCATAATTCAACTATACAAAATATTTCATACATTACAGATACCATACCACCACATATTACATTTATCCAGTTTTCTGTTTTTAAGTTGGAACAATATTTCTCATTCACTTAATTACCAAGTGTCTACTAAATACTGCTTTAGGTAGTTTGCATAGTTTTTAAAGAATGGAATGTCTTACAGATGTTGTTCTGCCCTAGTTCTGAGGTATTTTCTAATATATTATATATTTGTATTGTCAGTTCATTTTTTTAAATATTGTTAAAGTAGTGAGTGTTAAGCTTTTGTAGTTTATTTTTTTAGCTATGATTTTAGTTTCTTTCAGTTTTCAGTATTGTGTTTCTATCCATTTTAAACGCTAGCTATACTCTTGAGATTACTTATTTGAGTTGTGTATTTCCAAAGACTTGTATACATTTCTTGACCAAAACATTTATTTCTTGTACCAGTTCATGTTTTATTTGTTGCATATCCAGCTAATCTCTGTGTAACTCTCTAGTAGCCATGCTTTCCATTCTTGATATTAAGTAATTACAGAAGCATCTTCCATATTGGGTTTCACATCACTGCGCTGTGTTGCTTTGAATGTTCACGCAATTTATTGGACACTCATCCATGTCCTTTATTCTGCTGTTGGTACTTATCAAACTCGAGTCATGTGAGGTCACAGTCAAGGCTTTATTCTTGTGTCTCACTGAAGAGACTGACATTACTACATCAACTTGATTAAGTGATTGCTGGGGGAGGACTCTTAGAGTTGTATATCTATTGTTGTAAAGATATATAACCATGAGAGAGCAGTTTTGATTGAATATGCCATTGCTATGTCAAAAGAGTAAAATGGAAATTGGGATGGGTGTTCATTGCAGTTTAAGATGGGGGAGAATGTAAAGGTAAGCTACACCCAAAAATGCATGTCCTCAATACAGACTATTTCCTCCTCCACAAAGTAATTCATACACTGCTATATATAAATAAAACATGACTTAGCTGACTCCCTCTTAAGGTGAATTAGTGTATTACATATTGAGATGAAATGAACTTTTACAATAAATTACTTAGGAATTCATTTCCTTGGTCTCTTATGTCATTGTACCGATCATATTTTAATGCTTCTAGTTTAGGAAAAACATTCTTAGCAATGTGTTTGTAGCTGTGGATTCCTTTGCTCCCATAGCAGCCATCAGTCAGTTGAAACTCTGAGGTATAAATTACTCTCTTACCGTTTATCAGTTTATCATTTATAGCTGTCTTCTCTCCCTCCTTGTGGAGTCTTAATCTTTGGGAATTCATATTATTGTTATATATTTTCCAGAGTGTACCTGAGGCGTAAATGGTTAGAGCAGTAATATCAAGCACAGAAAGGCTAAACGAGGAGGAGTACTCACAGCTGGTTCCTTTTAATGCAATGTAAATGCAATTTAAATATTTCTAGACTAACAATAAAGTAGTTATTGGAGCATATTTAAAATGGGAGAAAAGAGCGTGATCCAGAGATTATCACTGGAAGAATGAGTTTTCACCTAAGCAATAATGCTGGCTATCATGTTATGTACATGCAAATAAATCCTGCCTGGCAAGGAAAAATTACACCTACTGTGGACGTAAAGTCCAATTTGGGAAAGGGAAAGCTTAGCCACAGTATTATTTTTGAACACCTTTACTGAATTATCACATAAGACATAAGCAAATGTACATTTATATAAAAGAAAACCAACCATGTCAACATATTCAGTTACAAACATTATGCATCACATAAATGCTTTTATGCAATTATCAGTCCAGCATTACATAAATTATTCAATTCCTGCCTTCCCTTAAACTTCACTCTTCTCCAAAACATTATTTTGCATGTATTTTCCCACAATTTCCATTTTTTTTCTATGCAATTTGCTACAGCTGTTTTCTAAAGATCCTGCTTCCAGTTCTTTTCTCTTACAATATTCACTACTTCAAATACAGCCGGTTTAGACTTCATTCTGGTGGCTGCCAAATTAGCAATTACTAGAAAATAGAAATTAAACTTAACAAGGCTTTACATGTCTTGACAATTCAGATCCTGTATCCCAGCTCAAAAAGTAATTTCCTTAGTAACATCCATTTGCTCACCCAGTATATGTGACAGAGTGCTCTGTAGGGTATTTTTAAAGTTTGCCATCTCATTATACTCCAAAACATATGTTCCTGGTGACCTTTTTCTCTATCACTCCTCTAACATTAGCCATCTGCCTGAGGAAAACTTCTTTGGAGTCTGCTTGGATTATAAAAATGCCCATGCAAACACTTCCAAGCAAAAATCCTAAATCTTCTAGACTTTGGTACATATTTGGGAGTCTTGCATATGTCCTCTCATTGTTTCCTTGTGAATTGCTTATCCAGTCTCTCTTCCCAATCATATCTAACCTTCTCTGACTGCTTCATATAGTTAGCATGCAGTATTTTATAAGCCCTTCTAATTCTCCCTTTTTTAACAGTAGCTTCTGTCACAGGTTCAGCTAAAACCTCTACAAGAGCAGGTCTTTAACTTAAGATTCCCCTATCCCTTTCTCTTTGCCTATACTCTGGTACAAGTTTCTGATATGGAAGGCAGACTCTAGGCTACAGTGCACATCTTCTTGGTCTCTTCCTATTCTGTTACCTTTCCCTCTCTAGATATTTGGTCCCAATATCTTGTACCCTAATTGCTATCAACCCTATTGGCAGAATCTCCTTTCTCCAGATTCATGTCGACTTAGTTCTCAGAATACTTTCTGCTGCATTATGAATATAACATTCTGTATGGGTGCTGTTTTCCTTAAGGATCTGTTTCCAAAATCCCACCCTCTCTTTATTTCTTGGATTTCCATCCTGATTCATCATCATCCCTTTTCACTTTGGATTATAGTTTTCTGCTTGTCTTATGTATATGAGCCCTAACTGAGTAGTTCTAAAATATTCCTTCAAATCAGGTAATCTTAAACCACCTTGTTCTGTTGGAAGGAACCATCTTATCCCACTTGACCCTTGCCCTCTTCCCCTCAAAGATAAAATCCATCAACTCTTTCATTATAGCACTCAGCTTCTCCTCTGGTTGATAAAATATGCCTGATATATAGATTTGAATGTGGAGAAGCTCAAATGCATTGCCTATTTGACCAGACTTATGGTATATTTATTTTTGATGAAACTTGAGACACCTCCACCTTTAGTCCATGTCTGTGTAGTAGTATAAATGTGTGGAAGGTATTATAGCCTTGCACTTGCCGGTGTGATCTCCATGGCTTTAAACCATGTCTCATTGACTGCACAAACGTCAGCATTTTCTAGGTTGAGGAGAGCTTGTAAGAATGGTGTCTCTTATTTAGATTCCTAGCATTGAGCAGTAACACCTTTAGATTTTCTTGGTTTTGATTTGCTATGTCAGAAGTACTTTGGCATTGTTTAAAAAAGGCACTATGGGGGCAGACAATGTTTCAGTTAATCAAAAACCTAGAAGGGAGACGTGCAAACTATCCCTGGGAAAGCAGTGTGGTCTGGTGACCATTTCCTTCCATGCTGACAAATATTACACCCCCTTAGAATGACACCAGAAACTAAGCCAGTTATTAAAGTCAGTCATCTTCTGTTCATATTGTGGCATCTTTGGAGAAGGTAAAATGCTGCTCAAAGCTAGGATCATACCAGCTTGGGACACTCATTCCAAGCACTTCATGATGTCTCTCTCCATATAATCTAGGGAAAGACATTTCAGTTCATTTACACCCACATGGTCTATGAGTCATACTGGTACTTGTGGTCCAATGACTTGAGTGTGTTTGTAATATGGTGGATCCTGGCCCCTGATAAGCAACTGTCTGTGAATTTCTCCTTATTCAGCAGGGTGAGAGGGACACCAGTGTGTTCACAAATGGAGTCTCCAATGACCAGAATGTTGGTTTGTGTGGTGGCTTGCCTTATGGACTTGAAAGTAGAGGCTCCATGAGATGTGGCTGTGTGTGTTAATGTGGGGGGTTTGACCATATAAAAGTCCAGTTTCTGGCAAATGTAAGGAAACTGAACTTCAATATCACATCCAGCGATGGAACTTTCAACGAGGAGTTATACTGCAATTTTCTTGTCAGATCTAGGAACTTGCACAAATGTAGCTTTCTCTTTCAGACTGATTTTCCTTCTGATCAGGACAGAAGGTTCCAGATGATTTTTGTGCACAGTTATAGTTTCTTCTATCAGACTTTAACCACCTTAGCAGATTTTGGTTGGTGCTTGATGCCTTTATTCCTCTGAACTGGAATCATGCCCCTTGTCACAACTCCCACACCTCCTGTACTATAACACACATTTTGGTCACTGCACAAAAACTAACTTCAGCAAGGCTTGTTAGAGAAGCTTGAACCTGAGCTTTTGAACATGACACAGATGATATACGTGCATAAAGACATTTCTCCTTTTTTCCAGAAAAGAATCGTATTTGCTTTAGACCACTTGCTCTTGAGACTGTGGGACTTTCTTTGGTTAGCATTACACCTGTTCAAGTTTGTAAGTTATCAAACATGACAAAATTGCTCTGGGGATACTGGCTATCAGAAAATGGGCCAAAAGCATTATGGGCTTGTTTGTTCATAAGCATCAGTTCTGGAACATACGTGCGTTCCTACAAATGTGCCCTCACAAACTGTGCACAGTTTTAAACTTTTCTTCGTTGCATCTCCTCTCAGTTGAATATTTTCCATCTAACCCAGTATTTCAATGACTACTTTCTAGGGTTTCCCTGTGGTCTTGATATGCACCAAATGCCTTTTTTTTTTAATTCTCTATCTCCTCATTCGTCTCCATGAGCCAGTCAGAGTGATTAGACAATGGTGCTTCTATTTTTCATCTCTTGGATGCTGACTGTTCAATAAATTAATTATTCATTTTTTATTAGTTCAGCCATACAGCTACTCATAATAAGTTCATAGGTAGGTATTAGGCTATTGGCCGTAGGGCCTACATAAGCCTACCCAAAAAGTATCCTGGCTTTCTCCACGCAAGAAAATTATTTTCCTGTGCCCCTGTCGAGCAAAGCCACAGAAGTGATCCCTGGGGTGAATTTCCTATTTCCCATCAAATCATCAAGATTTTTCTTGAAGATTGCTAATGAGGAGCTTTGTTTGACATAGATAGGTAGTCTGCTCCAGAGTATGGGAAGTCTCTGGGACAGGAATCTATCCCTCCAGCATGTTCTGTTTATTGTGGTGACAAAGTTTAGGTTACTAGAGCATGTAGCTCGGAGGGAATGGGATTTCTTTAAGTGGATCATGTCCAACAGCTCTGGGTTTGACATAGCTTTGTATGTTAGGCAGAGATTGCCTCTGAGTAGGCGATATGCGACGGAGTAAAGCTAGAGTTTTTTGAGACAGTCTGCATAGGGCATCTGTTTGAGGCCAGTAATCCTCTTTGTGAGTTATTTCTGTGGCCTTTCCAGTTGTTGTAGATGTCTTGTGAAGTACATACCAAAAGGGGCATTGTACTCTATAATGGGTCTAATGAGTGATGAGTAGAGGGGAACAATGACCTCTTTTTTTCTGGATGAGAAACCTTTTGTGATGAGGTGAGCCATGTAGAAAGATTTCCTGACCACTGTGGTGATGTGATTATCAAAGGAAAGACTACTGTCCACCTGTGTCCCAAGGTCTCCTATCACACTTTCGGTGTTAAGTAGACTACCACTTATGTGGTAGTTCATGGGTACAGAGTTTTTACCAAAGGGGATGACAATACACTTTTTGGCATTGAGCTTCAGGCCATGGCTTTGACACCAGGCAACTGTCTCAGTGAGGCCCTTTTGTAGTATGTCCACTTCATTAGTTTTGATTATGGCTCCTAGTTTGCAGTCATCTGCAAACTTTGTTAGCCAAAGACCTTCTGTGTTAGCCTGTAGTTCAGAGAAGTAGATACCAAACAGGAGAGGACCCAGGACTGAACCCTGTGGTACTCCACTTGTCACTGGTCTGAAGTCGGATTTGGAGTCTGCTACTTTCACAGTGTGGGTTCTGTTCATGAGCCAGTTAGCAACCCATCTTGTGACATAGGGATTTATACCTAGTTTAGTGAGCTCATCTATAATTCCAGATTGGGGGATGGTGTCAAAAGCTTTGGCGAGATCTAGATAAGCTGTGTGAACCACCTTATCCTCATCTATGGCTTTGGTGACTGCTTCAAAGAAGTCAATCAGGTTTAGGAGACATGATCAGCCTTTTACAAACCCGAACTGGGTAGGGTTTGGAGAGTTTGGCGATTACCAATGTCTTTGTTTATGAGTTCCATGATGATACGTTCCATGGCCTTGCAGACCAGGCTCGTCAGGCTAATGGGGCGGTAGTTCCCGGGGTCCATCGTGGCTCCCCCGTGTCACGTGTACAAGGATTCCACATCAATAGTTAATAAAGTATTGTCAGCTTCCACTGTAATGTTTTTTGTTTTCCTCAAAAAATCCATTGAATCTCTTATGTATGACTTATTCTTTTCTGCTAGATGTTTCAGCAAGTAATCAAGGTAAATGGCTGTGGCTTCAGTGAGGGAACCTCCACTTGCCACCACCGGTCTATAAGGTGGGTTTTCTCTGTTCTTGTGTGCCTTTGGTATTTCAAAAATGTAAGGTAAACATGGGCATGGGTTCCATAAATAATTATAAAGATTTTCAGTGATAAGTTTTCCTTCCCATAATGTGGTGAGATTAGTGTTCCATAAATCATATGCTCTTTTTATGTCATCCATGGTAAATAACTCATAAAATCTGTTATCCTCCAGCATGTTCTCTATCTTTTGGTTGTAGCTAGTGGTATCCGTCACAAGTATACCTCCTCCCTTGTCTGCCTTCATTACATGCCTGGATTTATCATTGCCTAGCTCAAGCAATGCTTTTGTTTCTCTCTGCGTTACGTTATAAAGTTTTTTCTTAGGAGGTTTTTTAAGCAGTTTCCTGATATCCATCTCACATTTCACTTCGAAAGCAGCTAGTGTTTGATGTAGTGGTGGACAATAGCTGCTAGGCCTTTTTATAGTTTCATCAATAGGCTTATTTTCAATGTCATTACTTTTGCCATGAAACTGTACCCTTAAGTTGAGCTTCCTCACAAACATTTTAAGGTCCATCAGTACCTGAGCAACCTCACTCCTGCAGCTTGGTACAAAAGCAAGTCCTTTGGACAACACACTTTTTTTTCTAGATAAACAAGAAGCAGCAGCAGATTAAAAGTGCCCAGCAGAAAAACAAAGTGATTAGCGTATCAAAAACTTCCAGGCACCACCACAGCAATAACGATACTTAGTATCAAAATATAACAGCAGTAATACGGCAAAAAACGTTATTAAAAGTCACCTCCACTTGTAGAATTCAGTAAAATATATATCCAGATATCGCTCGACTGAAACAACTGAAGAATAGGATGCAGTCACAGTAAATGCAGCAGTTATACATCCAAATGAACTAACGAAAATGTTCAAATTATCCACATTGATACCATATCTTTAAAACACTTTATTTGTAGTACAAAATAAAACAGAAGCTCCTTGTCATCCAAATGAACTAACGAAAATGTTCAAATTATCCACATTGATACCATATCTTTAAAACACTTTATTTGTAGTTCGAAATAAAACAGAAGCTCCTTATAAGCGCTTTCGGATTACAGCGAACCCTTCATCAGACAAACAGTTTATATTTCAAATAGCAGCATTTAAATAGTTTAGTTTGGCATCAAAGTCCATCTTAAAGGGACATTAACCATAAATGGATGTTTATACTAGAAGCACTTGCATATATAATGTAAATAAATATGCATACCTATTAAATGCTTAACTTATACAATAAAAACTATATAAAATAAAAACTATATAGACATTCAAACAACTCATAATACAAATGCAAATTATTAATCATATATCATATAATATCAATTCATAAATACATTCATATAATACTAAAAACTAAATTAGATTTCATAATAGCATTTAATACCTATACAAATATAAATATGAATATATTAAATATATCACCCACATTAAATCAATGAGAATCATATAATAAATATATATAATATACAATAACAATACATCAATATAAGACATTAAGACACTAAAATAAATACGGTATCATAAATTGTGCTTCAGTGGCCTATTTCTCAAAAATGGCTTTATTGTTACCCTACCATTTAAACCTTTCCCTTTATCGGACTACATATGAATAATCCACCTATTTTCTTGCTGTTCAGTATAATTTCTAATATTACCTAATCTATTACTTTTAGACACTATTTCAATGACTAAAAACTTAAATCTATGATTCAAACCATTATTTAAAACATGTTCAGCTAGTGCATTAGTACTGACCTCACAATTTGTAGCATATATGTGTTCTCTTACTCTTTCTCTCAGTGTTCTGTTACTTTTACCTATGTAGAAGCTATAACATTTCTGACAACTTGCAAGATATATTATGGCTCTAGTTTTACAGTCAGCATAATGTTTAAAGTAGTAAACTCTCTCCGTGTCTGGATGCACAAATTCATTAGTTGCCATCATATAAGGACATTGATTACATCCTCGACAAGGGAATGTTCCCTGTCTACTAGATGAAATCTTTGGTCTATAGTTATTCTTCTCATTATAGCATAGAAATCTTTTAAGTGATTTATCATTACATTAACTATAACTAGGTCTTGTCCCTACTATTTCTCTTATGTCATCATTGGCTGTTAATATAGCCCAGTTCTTATCAGTAATCTCTTATATCATTATTATTATTAGAGAAGGGAATATTTAATCTAACTTTATTATGTAATGAATTATTATTCTTTTGTCTAGTCATATGCGAATTGACTTTCTTATTATAATATGGTCTCCCTTTCCCATTTCTATCAATTATCTGAGAATCTAGGAGGATATTAGCCTCTTTATGGGAATAGCCTCTCTCCATAAATTCATTCTTTAACTTAACCATAGTTTGGTCACATGTATTATCATTACTTGTTAGATGTGAAATTGTTCTTCCTTGATTTATTATAACATTATGAGAGATATGCCCTGGATGCATACTTGTACGATGGAGTAAGTTGTTTTTTCTACAGTCCTTTCTATATAAAGCTGTAGCAAAACTATCATTTTCTTTGGTGATAAGGACATCTAAAAATTCAATTTCTGATTTTGACCATTTACCATCAAATACTAAAAAACTGGTGGTATTATTAATATAATCTATGAATATCTCTAGATCAGTATCACTTCCTTTCCATAGAAAAAACACATCATCAACAAATTGTTTATAGTATAATATATTACTATTAAATTGTGATTCAAGAACATAGTTCAACTCCCATTGAGCCATAACCAAGTTTGCATAAGAGTTGGCACAAGGTGTGCCCATAGCTACTCCTGGTGTCTGTAAATAATAATCATCTTGATACATAAAGACATTATTTTCTAGTATCAACTCTAACAGCATAGCACATTTCATAATCATATTAGAATCAACATGATTATTACATAAAAATGCTCTCAAAAGTTCTAATCCTTCATTATTAGGAATCATTGTGAATAATGATTTCACATCTAAAGTGACCATCCATATATCTGGTTCATTTATAACATTATCAACTTCTATACTAAAAGTATTTAGGAACTCTTGTGTATCTTTAATTATAGTTCTGGTTTCCCATACTAATTTCTTAAGTTGATTTTCAACATATATGGATAGGGGTTCAGTGAGCCATCCTCCACCTAAGACTATGGGTCTCATCTTGGGTTCAAATAAACATTTATGAACCTTAGGAAGCCCTCTAATAATAGGTATAATAGGGTGTTCAACTAAAAAATATTTATAGAGATCTGCATTGATAATATTAGACATAAACAAGTCATATAAATTACTGTGCATATCATGTATGATTTTGTTAAGCTGAATATTATTAATAAATTTATATGTTTCATTGTCATGTAGCATTGCTATCATAGTATTATCATAATAATGTCCATCAAGAATAACTATAGCTCCTCCCTTGTCAGCTGGTCTTATTATAATGTTGTCATTATTACTCAAACTATATAAAGCATCATATTCACCTTTATTTAAGTTGCAAAATTTGTGATGCTTACTACTCTTACTATTCTACATATTTATTAAATCTCTTTCCACTGACTTTATCAAAAGCTTCTAACATAGGATGCATGTGAGGTACAAATGCACTAGGCTTTTTAAAAATATTAATATTTCTAGAATCATTGTTAAAAAGCATTTTCAAAGCAGTATTTCTAACAAAGGTTTTCACCTCTATAATAAAGTCAGTGATATTTGTTCTAGATGGTATAAAGGACAGTCCTTTATTAAGTAATGTCCTTTCATGAGTCTGTAGAATGTGACTGGATAAATTTATAACAAGATCACAGTCACTTACTACTGCTGTTTGTTCAATGAGTGCTTCAATTCTTCTGACATTTTCCTCCTCTTGTTGAATCTCATAGGAGTCAATTTCTTCACTTCCTTGATGGGAAGTGGAAATGGACAACCGGTTTGATCTAAAAAAGGTGTTTGTAAATTCAAACCTACAGTTTTTCTTCTAACTTCTATATTCAAATTAGTATTATCTTGCAATATTGTAATTTCATTATTCTCTTGAATAGATGTAGAAGCTGTTACTTTTTCATTAACTGAATGAGTACTCTTAACATTCTGCTTGGTCAGAGGATTGGCATTAGTTGTTAATTTTGCTTCATAACTACTAACTAGAGCCTTAGTTGTTCGACCACTAGTACCTTCAGTTTGTTGTGAAGAAATATCATGTCCATGTTCAGATGGTTTAACTCATTTATTAAAACAAAAATTGTCCATGATATTATCATTATTAGCCATGTGATTACTAATAGAGAAATTTTGGCCCTTGTGTTCATATTCTTGCTGGACTATTCTCTCTGCTCTTTGTGTCTCTCTTGGCCATGAGAAGACATACCCCAGTTCAAAATCTCTGATATCTTGTTCAAATTTTCTCCTTTTAGAGAGTAGCAATTTACGCTCAAGATTATGTACATAGGCACATATATTATCATAAAATTTACTGCAGAGTATGAGACCTCTGGAATTCCTCCTCTGCTTTCTGGAATCTCGGTGGGTTGTAGTAGTATTCCTCGCTGTGGCTGTGGCAATGGGGGAACCTGGTAAGAGGGACAAGCTCTGGGGCTCTGGTGGTGGTGGTCGTTCTTGTTCTGGTACTGGTGCTGGCTTTGGTATTGGTGTAGTTGTTGATGTCTGTGCTGCTGATATTGGTCTTCCTGAAGAAACTGGTCTCTGTGAAGGTGCTGCTGCTCCTGGTAGCTGGATTGTCTGTGGTCCCGGTTGTCCTGTAATTTGTCCTGTAGAACTCTGTCAGTTCTGGTTGCTGCTGTGGCTTATGTTCCTGTCCTGATCCTTCTGTGATATCAAAGGCTTCTGCGGAGTGTTGATAGCCAGAGAGGATTGGGATTGTGGGGAATGAGATGTTGGGGGGGCAGTCTCCTGGTAGTCCTGGACTGTGCCCCTGTCTGGTTTTGTGCAAGGATCTCCCCTGGGAAAATCCCATCGAGGTCTGCTGGCACAGTTATACTTTCCCTTATATCCCCTGAAATAACTAAAACCTTGTCTGTTGTTGGTTTTCCTGTTGTTATTGTACCTCCTAGTAAGTCTCCCAGGATCATCTTTGTCCAGTTGATCTCATTTCATATTATTAATCTTTCTTTCTTTAATAGACTGCTCATATCCTTTCAGTCCTTCTTTAAGCAGCTCAAATTTAGCATCTAGGTCATTGTGGTTCTCATTTTCCAATCTTTTTAAAGATGTGATGTCAGCCTTTGTAGCTTCCTGCACACTAAGGTTGTTCCTTACTAGCAGATGAATAAGTTTGTAGCTGGCATCCTCTAAAATATCTTCCCATTCCTTAGAAAGTGAATCATCCATACTTTTCCACATCGGTCTTTTGTTCAATCTAAGTCCCCAGGGTAGGCTCTTCATATCTATGCTTTGTTGTAAATAAATGTGTTCCCAGTAGAGACCCTGCATGCACTTCGGTTGCTTTTATAGTTTAGAAAAAGTCTCTGAATTCATATTTTCTGGGCCCATTCTTCCTTGTCCATTTTCTGTATCCGTTTGTATCTTATCTGCTTATGCATCATTCCAGATAGGTACAGTTAGTAAATATTTTAGCCTGTCATTATACAGGTCTTAAAATGCTGGAATTCCACACCAATTCAGGGATCCTTTGACTGAACAAAAACCTTGGTCTCAGAAACCAAAGTACCAACAAAAAACAAGTAATCTCCATGGTATCCCCGAAATCTCAAAACAACCCACTAAACAAGTGTAGTGGGTCCAAAAACAAAACCGTGTAAGAAACTTTTCTGTGTGGAAGATTTTCAGTCCATATATTTCTAGTTCATCACTGTATATTAATCAGATCAGACAGTAGTAGAAGTAGCAAACTTAAACTCAACTTAAGTCAAAACAAAACAAAAAATAATAATAGAAAATATATAATTGTACAGCATTACTAAGTATTCGAAAGTAATCCAAGTAAGAGCGATCCAAGTAAAACAAAAATAGAATAATAATTTCACAAGCTTTCTATATATATATATATATATATATATATATATATATATATATATATATATATATATACTTTTTATCAGGCATGGGAGTGGTTTATTGTGCTGTAAAACAGTGTTATTGGTACACATGTTAAATTCACATCCCTTCCCCCATCAGTGTGACATTCGAGCTGGTCCTGCCCTACTTAGTAGCTGTCATAATAATATAACCCTTATGTACTTTAAATAAAATTTATAATGATGTGGTACCTCTTATTTAACCAGATTATTAAGTAGATTATTAAATCTGTGATTTTATCCAAGACAATATACTACATGACTGGAAATATATCAACTTTAGTTCATTTGGCAATCAAAAAATATATATAAATATATACATACACATTTTGCATGTAAAAATCAGTTTCTATTTTCATAACCTATTGTTAACAAAGATCGCTTTCGGCCTTCTAGACTTCTTCAGGTCTGTGTACAAGAACCCTAAAAAATATATATATAATTGTATAATTAGTTAGTATTGTTATTGCACATCATTTTGAATAAAGTGGGGAAAAAAAAATAAGAAAAAATTTATGTATGATGGAAACAAAATATACACTTAAATTACAACTGATTTAAAATGGTATTTAAAAACACCTGTTAGAATAAAATAAAATAAAAACAATTAGTCATGTAAACAATGTGGCAATTTTCTAAATTCCAGTGCACTTTTAATTGAACAGTAGTAGTTTAGTCCAGGCTTCCTAAAAGAGTTCAGCTTTAATTGCCACATGAGTTCATGTTTCTCCAGAATATTCGGGATGTCTCCTTCAATATCACCCATGTCTATGCGATCCAGGATCTGGAACTTAAAACCTGTGTATCTTTTATGAAGAGAAAGGTGTTTGGCTAGTGCATTATTTTTACATCCAGAGCGGATTTCTGACAGATGACGTGAAATCCTATGCTTGAGTTTATTTGAAGTCTTGCCCACATAGAATGCATCACATTCATTGCACTGTGCCCTGTAAATTACTTTTGTAGTGTTACAATCACCCCTGCACTGGTTTGAATGATTTTATTTAAATAAGGGCAATAAAAACTATCACCTTTCTATATAAATATACAAAATGTACAATTAGTTAAACATCTTTTAGTGCTTTTCTCATATGGTCTAGGTTTAAATTCAACAAAACTTCTAATGTTCCTGGCCTTCCTATAAACAAATGATGGGGCTTCACCTAAGATGTTAACCAGAAAAGGGTTTCCTGTGACAATGTCCCAGTTTTCTTCAATAATATTTTTGATACTGTGAGAATCCAAAGTGTATGTCAGGATGCAGCTATTTTTGCATTTGTTATTCTCTGTGGAATTACTTAACATTTTTCTACTGGGGAGGTTGAGTGAAGGTCCTTCAGTCCTTTTCAGTTTTATAATGGGTTCCAGGATGTTTAACATCTGACTTTCATAGCCTCTCACTAGAAAATCATTCTCTAAGTTGTTCAGGTTTCTCAAAAATGGTTCCATCTCTGTGGTAATAATTTCAAACACAAAAATTATACCTCCAAAACAAAAGCAAATACACCAAAAAGGCTTTTAAGCATAGTAAAAAAAAGTAGAGGTGTAGTTAGAGAAAAACAGGGGGCTTGGAGGGTGGGTAACCAGGACTGCAACAGTGAATACACTCGAACATCTACATTTATGGTAAGTGTACACAACTGTACTATGTTCTTCATGTTTCACTGTTGCAGTCATTACATTTGGGTAGATTCCCAAAGCTATGGTTGGGAGGATGTATTTATACAGCTTTAGGAGCAGCTATTAGGCCCTTCAGGACAGCAGTGGCAAAGCCAGCTCTGGATTTAGAGAAGAGAGGTAAATGATCATGTTTGGTGAATGTATGAACTGAGCTCCAGGTAGCAGCTTCTAGAATGTCTCTGGTAGGAACCCCTCTGAGAAATGCTGCAGAAGTAGATGCATCCCTGGTGGAATGAGATCTGATCCCCTTGGGGATAGGTTTACCATGGTGCATATAGCAGAAACAAATACAATGGCTTATCCATTTGTAAATAGTCTGCTTTGAAATAGCCTTTCCCTTTACCCCCACAGCAAATGCCACCAATGGTTCAGATTTTCTTAGATTTTACTTAAACGGGACAAAATCTCTGAGTTGTCTGTATACATCCAATGAATGCAGAATCCGCTCACCCTTGTTCTGTGGATTGGGAAAGAAAGTTGGCAGATGAATGGTCTGAATAAGAGCCACACTGGATACCACCTTAGGCATGAAAGATGGATTGGTCCTGAGATATGCCCTGTCCGCATGAAAAATAATGAAAGGCTCCACTGACATAAGAGCCTGTAATTCAGAAATCATTCTAGTTGAAGTGACTGCTAAAAGGAAAGCTGTTTTCCAGGAGAGAAATTTTAGGTCTGCAGTGCAGCTGGCTCAAAAGGAGGGAGAGTGAGTTTTTCCAAAACAAAATTGAGGTCTCATGCAGGGGTTGGCGCTCTCCTGGGAGGTCTTACGTTTTTGGCCCCTCTGAGATACTGCTTTAGCAGAGGATGAGAGAAAGGGGATGTTCTGTGTTGTAATGAGCTGAAATGGCAAAGGAATGGATTTTTATGGAAGAAAAAGATAGGCCCTTGTGAAGCATCTCAGTTAAGTATTGCAGAATCTGAGGAATATTGGGCATTGCTGTGCTTATTCCTTGTGATTGGTCCCAGGCACAGAATCTTTTCCATTTGTCAGCATAAGATTTTCTAGTACTAGGCCTTCTAGCCTCCAAAATGACATCCATCACAGCTTTGCTAAGGGATGCCAAGGGTGAAATTAGATGATTAGCCACGCTGCAAGATTCAAAGATTGGAGTGGAGTGTGCATAATTTGGTAGTTCTGCTGAGACAGTAGGTAAGGTGTCTGAGGCAGGTGCCACAGAGGAAGGTGTGAGACATTGCGCAGGAGTTGGGTACCAGTGTTGGCGAGGCCAGTCTGGAGCAATCAGAATCATTTTTGGTTTGTCCTGTCTGACTTTTAGTAGAACTTTGGAGAGCAGAGGCAAAGGGGGAAAGGCATAGACTGATAGGTTTTTCCAGCTGAATGAGAGAGCATCCACTTTCCATGCATTTTTGTGATGAATTCTTGTGCAGAATTTGTCCAACTGATAGTTCTGGGGTGAGGCAAAAAGATCTATATTTGCGTGTCAACATGTTGAAAATTCGTGGTTCCAGTTTCCATTCGTGTGGGTCCATAAGATTTCTGCTTAGTTCGTCTGCCAGATTATTTAGCTTTCCTGGCAGGAATTGAGCTTGTAGTTGTATTTGGTAGGTCAAGGCCATGTTCCACAATGCCATGGCTAGTCTGCAAAGGGGGTATGAATGTGTACCCCCCTGTTTGTTTATGTACCACATAACTGTGGTGTTGTCTGTCTTTATCATTAATTGTCCTGGATGAAGGTAGTTCTTGAAGGCTGTCTGTGCATTCTGTACAGCTAGCATCTCTTTCTGATTGATATGAAGGTGCATTTGATTTGCCCTGAATGCATTTTCCTGCCAGATGAGCCCCCCAAGCATAGTCTAATGCATCTGTAGTTAGGGTTTGGGTGTCAGGGAGTGGAGTGAATGGCAGTCCCTTGTTTTGGTGGCAGGCCGCTGCCCACCATAGGAACTCTAGTTACAGGTAAGGTATGATAGGAATCATTGTTTCCAGGCTGTGACAATGTTGACTCCATAAACTTTTTAAGTACCACTGAAATTTCCTCATATGCAGTCTTGCATATGGAATTAGAAGAATGCAGGAGGCCATGAAGCCCAAGGCTTGCAGAATTTGTCTTGCAGATAGCAGAGTTTTTGTGGCCACCTGTTTTGAAGTAAGTCACCAATTGAATTTGCTTTTCTGGCATAAGGTATGTCATCTGGGCAGTTGTATTCAAGCTTGCACCCAGGAATGTAATTTTTTGAGAGGGTACCAGTTGTGATTTATTTTCATTTATGGTGTACTCTAGACAAGTTAGAACCCTTTTTACAAACGCCAGATGCCTTAGAAGAATGTCCTTGTTTTCTGCCTGAATTAGACAATCATCCAGGTATGGATATATTTAAATATTTCTCTGCATGCAAAATGCAATTACTGGAGCCAGGCACTTTGTGAAGACCCTGGGCACAGTAGATAAGCCAAAGGGCAGTGCAGAGAACTGGTAATGCAAGTAGCCTGCTTTGAAGCGGAGGTATCTTCTGCAAGATTCCCTGATTGGGATATGCAGGTAAGCCTCTTTTAAGTCTAGAGTTACCAACCAGGCATCTTTGCCTAGCATAGGTAGTAATGGTTGAAGAGTCAGCATGTTTAATTTTGGAATGTCCAGAGTGGATAAATCCAGAACTGGACACCATGATTTGTCTTTTCTGGGTACCAGGAAAAGTCTTGAATAGAAACCTTGTCCCTTTTCCTCTTCTGGTACTGGTTGAATAGCACCCATGTTCATGAGGGTCAGAACTTGTTTCTGGGCCTCTGCCCACTGATTTGGGGGCAGGTCTGGCCATCCTTTTGGGATTGGCAACATGTGGAAATGAAGTTTGTATCCCTGGGATACTATATTTAAAACCCATTTGTCCTGGGTAATAAGTTGCCAGTTTCATGCATGAAGTGCCAGTTTTCCCCCTAAAGGGGCAGCTAAAAGGTAAGTGCTTGGTGAGTGTAGGTCATTGAGACTGTTTACCATAGGGAGGTGCCTTGTTTCCAGATTTGGAGGTGGAGGCACCCCATTGTTTTGTTCTAAAAGTTCCTTGTGACTGAAACCTGGAGCCTTTGGAATGTCTGAATTTGACTTGAGTGGCTCTCGAAGGTACTAGAAAGGACCAGTTCTTGGTAGGCCAGTACCTGCTAAATCTTGGAGGTTGCACTTGTAAGAAATCCTTTACAGTTTGCATAGATTTAGCTTTATCTTTCATCTTTTTTAACATGTCTTCAGCCTTATTACCAAAGAGATGGTCCTGTTGTAAAGGAGCATCCAACAATTTTACTTTAACATGGTCAGGCAGAGTTTGCTCTTTGAGCCAAGCATGCCTTCTTAGCACAGATCCAGTTACAGCAGCCCTGCAAGAGGCCTCCAATGAATCAAAACCACATCGCAAAGTTTTCCAACTTGTTCAGCTGAATATAATAAATCCTGTAAATCTTTATTTTCCATACAGTCAGAAATTAACATAATTTTCTGTTTAAGTAGTCCCATGATATGCTGTTGATATTTAAGCCTATGAAATTGACAGTTTAAAGCCCTGATTGTCAAGGTTGCAGAAGTGTAAACCTTCTTACCCCATCTATCCAGCGCCCTGGAATCTCTATCAGAAGGGGTAGGATTTTTAGCAGTAGAGGCCTTAATGCCCTTGGGACCCTGAGAAATGGTTTCAGGATCAGCAATAGGATTTTTGAAAAGGAATATGTGGGAATCAGGAACCCTGTAGTATCTGTCTGGCTTGTCTGGCTTACAAGGAGCTGGAGGCAGACAGTCAGGAGCCATACTAGAGTCTGAAAAAACATAATCAACATTGTCTAGAACAGGAGGTATAGCCAAAGGCCTATGCTGAGAAAGAAGTAGAAAATCCCTAAGTCTCTTTTTAAAATTCAGAGAAATCCCGACTTTCCCAGTGGGAATGTTCCCTTAAGGTATGTAAAGTTTCCCCAAAAGAAAAATCCTCAGGGGGAGAAGCAGAAGAGGAATGGAATCTTCTGCATCAGAGTCCTCATAAGTAGGAATAGACAAATACTGTTCATTAGAAGAGTCAGAAGAAATAGAATCCTGTTCAGAAGATTCATAATCAATGCCTTGCCTAGGCCTCTTAGAAGGAGGGGTTGGCTAGCCCTGATCAGAGTAATTAAATCTTCAGCTATTTTGATCATTTGTTTTTTTTAGGCATAGAGGCCTACACATGTGGCCCAGGCATCGTTTTTTTTAGACCTAGATTTAGATTTTGGCTTTAGTTTTGAAGATGGCGTTGGTCAAATATACAAATCTGTAGGCCTGAAAACACCCTCAGAAGCCGGTGCCGGCACAGCGGCTCTGGACCCATCTATGGTTGAGACATCCGCGGGTTCCATAATTGAAGCATCTCGTGGCAAACCGGACTCCAAATGGGTCTCAGTAGAGGCCTGAAAATCAGAAGTAGCTGGTATCAGGGGCTGCGAAAGCGCCTCACTGAGTACCGGCGAACTGGTGACTGGCTTAGGAGAAGCGTCATCGTCGGTTTTGGACCTCGACGGTCTGTCTCTTTTTCTTTGCATTTTTTAGGTATTCAGGTAGTCAGATTGCTAACCAACTACATTTCTGGATAATTAAATCTTGAGCCAAAATATTTAGAAGCAAAAATATACCAGCGTTTAATCATGCGTTGATTAAATTTAGCACAAGACCAACAGCAAAGTACGTTGTGGTCAGGGCCTAGGCAAGGAATACAGTACAAATGAAAATCCTTATGAGGTATTTGCTTCCCACAAGTAATGCAATTATTAATTTTTACTGACATTGGTAAGGAGCAAGAAAAAGTTTTCCCAACAGGGTACTTAGCTTTTAGTTGAAGACTTTGGTTCTGAAACTCGAAAACGAAAATTTCAGGAGTCGGCTGACCGGCACTTGCGAACTGCTTCTGCTTCAGGCACCATGCGTCAAGAAAGACTGATGTAATGGCATCAGCTGCATGTTTTATACCCCTGATGATCTGACGTCATGGAAGAAGGGACAGCAATCGACGCAGGACCCAAAGCTTTGTTAATCAGGCCGACTGAGGGCAACCTGCCAGCTGATTACCCAAATGTAATGACTGCAACAGTGAAACACGAAGAACATCTACCTCTCTCACCCTTTATACTTCAAAATCCCATTGTAACATTACATCCTCATCAGCCTACATTCAACCTCAATTTCATAGAACAATCCATTTCAAATATTTCCAAACCAAAAGAACTATCCCTATTATAGATAAACTACTGAATCTGTCTCTTAAACTGCAACAGTACCTACTACTACATGGCGACATTCATCCTAACCCAGGCCCAAATTCTCATATCCCTTATTCCCAATTCCCTCATCCAGACACCTCCTGCACCCCCTCTCCTAGCAAAATCTCTTTCCATATAGCCCACCTAAACATCCCTAGTTTAAATAATAAAATTAGCCACCTACATGCCCTGTTAGACTTGCACTCATTTGATATGCTATGCCTAACTGAAACCTGGCTCAAACCAACTACCAAGGAAATGATATTACCCCCCCAGGCTATAACATAATTAAATTAGACCCCCCTAACAAAAAAGGAGGTGGGGTTGCAATATTATGTAAATCTGAGCTGCAACTTTCTGCCCTAGATATTACTCATTCTTTACCTAGCAATGCTGAAATCCTAATGGCCAAGCTTCTAATTAATGCTAATAAATCCATTTATATTATCTACTCCTACATCCCCCCAGGTAATAACATTAATACCATTGAAAACATCCTATGTTGGCTCTCCTCAAATTTCCCCCAAGAAACCATACTCCTTGGAGGTCTCAACATTGACTGGAAAAGTTGCACTGCCAATAATCCTACTACCCTCATTAACCTTCACGGCTTTTATCAAACCATCACCCACCCTACAAAAACTCACAAACCATCACCCACCCTACAAGAACTCACAAAGCTAGCAATAAACAAACCACTTTTAGATTGGATACTAGTTAACAGCAACCCCCAGTTTTATAAAACAGGCATACTTTCCGATGATATCAGTGACTACTCTCTTACCTTTTTAACAAAGCTGAAAACCTCAATAATCAATCAAGTAAACGTCAGAACCACCAGAAATACAAAAAAAAATCTAAACCCAGTTAACTTTCAAGCTGAGTTTAAAGCTTGCAATTGGACCCCCTTAAAACACTTACCTCTAGAGGAAGCTGTCTCATACTTTAACAATAAAGTTTTACAAATACTAGACCACCATACCCCTTCTCGATTGATCAGAAATAAGAACAAACCAGCTCCCTGGCTCACAAAAGTGACTAGGCAAAAAATGCGACTTAGAAATAAAATCTGGATTAAATGGAGACGTACAAAAAGGCAAACTGATCACTTAAACTTTTGTCAACTGAGAAATGCCACTAAGAAAACCATATTCCTTGACAAAAAAAATATTACCTACAATTCCAACAAACCCAATATCAAAACCCACAAAATTCTGGTCAGGAATAAATAAATTACTTCATCCTGGTCACTCTAAAACACCCACCCCCTCTAATTTGACTCAACATTCTTCTACCGAAATTGCTGACACTTTCAACAAGTTTTTCTCTGAAACTGTCCAATCTCTAGCCAATTCTTTACTAGTAGTGTCCACATCTAACTCACCTGTGTCGACTAGTTCATTACCCCTATTTCAACTACAACTTATTCCCACATCTCACATACACAATCTGCAGCTGAAACTCAAACCTTGTACCCCATCAGCTGATCTCCTTCCAGCTGAATATTTGAAATTAGCAGCTGGAGTACCTGCCTTCTCCATTTCTATTTTAATTAACAGAACCAGTACAGAATGTTCCATCCCTAACATTTGGAAAGTTTCACATATTATCCCTCTCCACAAGGGAGGTAACTCGTGAACTTTCAAACTTCCGCCCAATAGCCCTACTCACACCGATAGCAAACATTATGGAGAGATGTATTCATCGCCAACTTCTTACTCATCTCCAAAATCACCTTCTAGTAGACTGCCAACATGGTTTTAGACCACATCATAGCACCACCACAGCTCTCCTATCCTTTACAGACTGTATAAATAAAAATTGAAATAACAATCTCCTATCCTCTGCCATGTTTATTGACCTCTCCAAAGCATTTGACATGGTGAATCATGAACTATTGATAGATGCACTTAAATCTCTCTCATTAGATACACTAACAGTCAAATGGTTTCAATCTTAGAAAACAGACAGCAAGCAGTCCTTTGGGACAATGAACTGTCCTCGCTGCTCCCTATTACTCTTGGAGTCCCACAAGGATCAATTTTGGGACCACTCCTCTTTACTATATTCATTAACAATCTGTCAGCCTCCCTTCCTCAAACCACCTGTATATATAATATGCTGATGACTCAGCCTTAATCTGTGCCGCCTCCTCGCCCTCCCAACTTCAAGCCACAACCCAAAAAATATTTACCTTAGTAGAAAACTGGTTCCATCAACGCTGTCTTCTCCTTAACCCTAAAAAAACTAAATTACTGTTCACTCCCACTCAGAAATCCCCCACCATAAACTTCACGGTCATCTCTAAAAATGGTACATTAATAGCTCCTGACACAACCACCATACTTTTAGGGGTAACAATTGATCACAATGTTAATTTTGACACTCCTATTAATCTAACTATCAAATCGGTTAATAGAAAACTGGGCTCCCTGTACAAAATTAAATCCTTTCTTACTCCTTCAGCCAGGACTGCTATTGCCCAAACTCACCTAACCTCTTCCCTCCTCTATGCCTCACCAATCTATACAAACCTCTCCAAAAGCAATATAAATAAGTTGGTAACATCTTATAACAACATAGCCAGATTTGCCACTGATGCCCCATTTCGTACCCACCACTGCAAAAATCTCAAACTTCTCGGATGGTTAGAACTGCATAGTCATTTTCTTTTTCAGCAACTCATAATCATTCACAAGATCCTGCATCATCCCTCAAATACTCCCATACTCAGAAACCTTATTAGCCCCTTTTAAAATCTTTTAACCTTACAATCTACAAACAGAGTACTTGTCTCTACCTTAAAATCCAGTAACAAATCTGGGGACTGCCTATTTACTAACTCTATTGGTATTCCATGGAACAAACTTCCAAGAAAACTAACATCCCTGACATCCACTCCTTTTTTCAAACAACAAGTTAAAACCTTCCTAAAAATCACAATGGCTATGTCCATGCTCAAATCCTGACTGACACTATCTCCCTTCTGCTTCTCATTTTTAAGTCTGTTGATACTGGATTCCTCTTGCTTTAATTATTTCCCTTTTTTAGATTCCTCTTGCTTTGATCATTTCCCTTAAACTATTCCTAAAGAATTTTTGTTTAGCTATGTAATAACTCTGTGTTATGTTATTCTCTATGACTGTACTTGTAAAAAATATGTAAATTAATTATGTTTAAAGTTTAAGTTGAGTCTTGATAGTCAAAAATCCTTTTTAACTACGTTTTCAAAATTTCATTACTGTATTTGGAGCTTTTCTCCCCGGGCCTCCACTGAAAATGGACATATATCCGGTCGGACTTTCCAGGTCAACAAATGTAAAATAAAATAAAAAATAAAATAAAAACAACTACCACTAGATGAGGCAGTAACCCACTTTAATAACACATTTCTGGCCATCCTTGACCACCATGCACCTGCATGGTCTATTAGAATAAAAATAAAAGTTGCCCCCGGCTCACTAAGTAAACCAAACTAAAGATCATCCAAAGAAATAATGCCTGGAACACCTTTCCTATAAAGCCCCACAAGATCAACTCAAATTTCGACAACATAGGAATGACACAAAAAAATCCATATTACTAAAAAAAAAAAAAAAAAAAAAAACTGTTTCTGCCATCTACACCAGAAACACCACAACAAGCCACAGAAGTTCTGGGCAGGTATTAACAAACTCCTCCACCCAGGACAATCCACAACTCCATCCCCCTCAGCCCCAACCCAAAAATTGCCAGAGTCCATTGCCAACACATTCAACAGTTTCTTTACAGAAACCATCCAGGTCCTTGCTAGCAAACATAAACCCACTTGTCCTAACATTGAAACCCCTAAACCCAGTGATATTCTCTCCTTTACCTTCCAAAAAGTTCCGACTTCACTGATTAGAGCCCTAACTAAAAAACTCAAACCAACCACCCTTTCAGCTGATCTCCTCCCTGTAGACTACCTGCAAAAAGCTGCTGCTGATAATAGCATACCCTGTCTCTATTTTGATAAACAGAACCATAACTGAAGCCTCTATCCCCTCTAGCTGGAAAATATCATATGTCATACCACTCCACAAAGGAGGCAGCTCCATTGATCTGTCAAACTATAGACCAATAGCTATCATTTCCCCTCTGGCTAAAATTATGGAAAAGTGTATCCATAAACAACTCTTATACTACCTTATTCAATATAATCTTCTGGCCAACTCCCAGCATGGATTTAGACCACAGCACAGTACCACCTCAGCCCTCCTCTCCTTTTCTAATGTCATAAATTCCAACCATAACAACAACAAACTATCTTCTGCCCTGTTTCTCAATCTTTCCAAGGCCTTCAACATGGTTAACCACCAGCTACTTTTACTTACCCTAAATAAAATATCCCTAAACAACCATGCCATACAATGGTTTCAATCTTATCTTAGTGGAAGACGGCAGGCTGTCCTTTGGCAGGACAAACTCTCCACCTTTCAAAAGCCAAAAACACAGCATCAATGGGGCCAAATGGTGTCCCAGGCTACATCTTGCATGAACTACAGAACGAACTAACTCCCCACCTAAACATGCTGTTCAACCTCAGCCTCTCCACAGCCTACGTGCCCATAGAATGGTGCACAACAATGGTTATTCCTCTCCACAAAGGAGGGGCCACAACTGACCCTTGTAACTATTGCCCCATAAGCCAGACTAGCCTGGTCTGCAAGGCTATGGAGCGCATCATCATGGAACTCATTAACAAAGACATTGGGAACCTCCAAACACTTGACCTGACCCAGTTTGGCTTTAAGGGCAGATTATGCCTACTAAACCTGGTTGACTTCTTTGAGACAGTCACCAAGGCCATAGACAAAGGGAAAGTTGGTTCACACAGCCTACCTTGACCTTGCCAAGGCTTTTGACACAATTCCCCACTTGGGTATTACAGAAAAACTCACCAGCCTGAACATAAACCCCTATGTCATGAGATGGGTTGCCAACTGGCTTACAGACAAAGCTCACATGGTAAGAATAGTGGGCTCCAGGTCCGACTCTAAACCAGTCACAAGTGGTGTCCCACAAGGCTCTGTCCTGGGACCCCTACTGTTCGGCATATACTTCTCAGAAGTACAGGTAAACACAGGAGGACTATGGATAACCAAGTTCGCCGATGACTGCAAACTGGGAGCCATAATTGACTCTCCGGCTGACACGGACATCCTCCAAAAGGGTCTTACTGAGACGGACACCTGGTAGTCATGGCCTCAAGCTAAATGCCAAAACATGCATAGTCATCCCGTTTGGGAAAAAAAAAAACACCCACGAATTACCACATAGGTGGCAGCCCCCTTAATACAGAAGAAGTAATAAGAGATCTGGGGACCCAGGTAGATGGTAATCTCTCCTTTGACAATCATATTGCTAAAGGTAGTTAGGAAATCCTTCTATGTGGCCCATCAAATTACTAAATGCTTTGCATCTAGAAACAGAGTTTATAGTGCCCCTCTACTCGTCACTCATCAGACCCATCATAGAGTACAATGCCCCATTTGGGATGTACCTCACAAGACACTTCCAACAGCTGGAAAGACCACAAAAGTACCTCACCAAGAGGATTACTGACCGCAAACATATGTCCTATGCAGCCCTACTGAAAAAACTCCGGCTGTACTCAGTGGCATATCGCTTACCCAGAGGTGATCTCTGCCTGACTTACAAAGCCATGTCCAACTCAGAATTGATGGACATGCTCCACCTAAAGAAATCCAAGTCACTACAAGCCATGCGCTCTAGTGAGCTAAATCTCACCACAACAATAAATAGAACATGCTGGAGGGATAGATTCCTATCACAGAGATGCCCCATGCTTTGGAACAAAATTCCAAACTACATTAGGCATTACCCCTCACTAGCACTCTTCATGAGAAACCTTGACGAGTAGATGGGTAACAGAAAATACACCCCTGGGATCACTTCATTGACTCTGCTTGACAGAGGATCAGTTAATTAATCAATGGGGCGGCAAAAGCAGACACACTCTGGCTAGGCTTATAAATGCCTTTGGGCAGATAGCCTAGTACCTACCTATGAACTCTTCTCCCCATTACCCTTCCCTCAAGGCTCCATATTAGGTCCCCTTATTTTCTCTCGCTTTATCAGTGACCTCCACACTGTAATCCCAGATGCAACCTATATACAATATGCCGATGACTCTACCCTGACCTGCTCAGCCTCTACCCCTACAGATCTCCTTAGTTTAACCCAGAAAACCTTTAATGCAGTGGAAAACTGGATATCAAATCAACAGCTGATATTAAACCCTAATAAAACAAAGCTATTGCTCTTTTCCCCTACTCGCAAATCCTCTCATAGGTTCATAGGTTCATAGGTTCATACTAGGCTATCTGCCCGAGGGCATTTACAAGCCTAGCCCATCGTTTTGTGGCTTACGCCACCCCTTTAGTATGGGGAACTATACCCATTATTTTGCTGTGCCTCTGTCGAGCAGTGACACTGAGGTAATCCCTGGGGTATATCTGCGATCTCCCATCCATTGGTCAAGATTTCTCTTGAACAAGGCCAGCTAGGTGCTCTGCCTCACATGTACCGGGATTTTGTTCCACAGCATAGGGAGTCTTTGGGTGATGAATCTATCCCTCCAGCACGTCCTATTAATAGCCGTGTCGAGGTTTAAGTCTCCCGCCCTTGTGGCTCTGATGGATCTAGATTTTTTGAGGTGAAGCATATTCATCAAATCTGGGTTTGACATGGCCTTGTATGTTAGGCAAAGGTCACCTCTGAGCAAGCGACTGAATAGAGCTGGAGTTCTTTCAGTCGGGCAGCATAGGACAGATTTTGAGACCCTTTATCCTTTTGGTGAGGAACTTTTGTGGCCTCTCCAGCTGCTGCAAGTGTCGGGTCAGATACATTCCGAATGGGGCATTGTACTCGATCATTGGCCTGATGAGTGATAAGTAAAGGGAGACTATGACCTCCCTTGATCTAGATGAGAATCCCTTCATGATAAGGTGGGCAATGTAGAAGGTCTTCTTAACTACTTTAGCTACATGGGTGTCGAATGACAGACTACTATCAACCTGGGTCCCCAGGTCCCTGATAACTTCTTCTGTGCTCAGTGGATTGCCACCTATTTGGTAGCTAGGGGTAACCTTGTTTTTCCCGAAGGGTATGACTATGCATTTTTTGGCATTTAACTTTAGGCCGTGGCTCTGGCACCAGTTATCCGCTTCTGTGAGACCCTTCTGAAGGATATCTGTGTCAGATGTGTTTTCTACTATGGCCCAGTTTGCAGTCATCTGTAAACTTTGTCAGCCATAACCCTCCTGTGTTTGCTTGTACTTCAGAAAAGTAGATGCCAAACAAGAGTGGGCCCAGGACTGAGCCCTGTGGGACACCACTTGTGACAGGCTTTGAGTCTGACATGGCGCCAGCAACTCTGACCCTGTGGGTTCTGTCACTCAGCCAGTTTGCAACCCATCTTGTGATGTATGGGTTGACATTTAAGCTGATGAGTTTTTCAATGATACCCGAGTGGGGTATTGTATCAAGGCCTTAGCCAGATCGAGGTAGGCTGTATGGACTGCCTTTCCTCATCAATGGCTTTGGTGACTGTTTCAAAAAAGTCAACCAAGTTTAAAAGGCATGATCTGCCTTTGACAAAGCCAAACTGGGTTGGATCCAAAGTCTGCAAATTCCTATGTCTTTATTTATGAGGTCCATTATGATCCTCTCCATGGCTTTGCAGATAAGGCTTGTCAAGCTAATGGGCGGTAATTTCCAGGTCGGTGGAGGCACCGCCTTTGTGAAGTGGGACCACAGTTGCAGTGCGCCACTCCTGGGTGTATCCAGAGGTAAGACTTTGATTAAACAGCTGTCCTAGCTGTGGGTTTAATTCCTCATTGAGTTCGTGGAGCACACAGCCGGGGACACCATCAGGTCCCATGGATGCTGTGTTTTTGCTTTGGAGAGAGCAGTTCTCACTTGGGCGCTGGAGATGTTTGGGGGGCTGCAATCATTTGGTATTGATATCTCTCCTTTTGGGGGGAGGGGGGGAGAAGTTTGCACTGAACCTGTCAGCCAGTATGTTGGCAATGTCTGTAGGATCAGTAATCTTCACATCATTTTGAACTAGCTCTGAGCATATCTGGGAGTTTCCTCCCAGGTTTCTAACATAGCTAAAGAAGGCCTTATGATTGTCTTTTGAGTCTTTAGCTATTTTTCTCTCGAAATTTGCTTTGGATGATTTTATGAGAGCTCTTAGTTTTTTACTTATAGTGATCAAGGGTGTCTTACCTTTTAAGGATTTGGGTGTCTTACCTTTTAAGGATTTTGCTCTATCTTGTAGTAGCTTCCTCCTTTTGTTGTAGAGTTTGTTTATGGCTGGGGTCCACCAGACTGGACGCTTGCCTTTGGTACAAAGAGTCTTTGTTTTGCTTGGGATTGCCTTATCCATGCAGTCCTGCAGGTGCTGGTAGAAGGCATTTGTAAGTGATTCAGCGGCTTGAGTACTGTTTTCCGTCGGCTCGGGGGCCTTAAAGGAGACCACACTAGTCTTTAGAAGTGTGAAGTCGGCTTTTGAGAAGTTCTTTACTGTGGTCTTTTTTATTTCAGGTGGGGGTGGGATGAGGACCTCCAGCGAGATTAGTTTGTGATCTGATCTCACCATTGAGGGGTATACTTCCGGTGTTGAACATTGTGCTCCCATGTTCGTGATGATGAGATCAAGTATGTTATCTCCTCTTGTGGGGATGGTGACTAGTTGTTCCATGGCATTTGAGTTTATGAATTCCAGGAACTTTTGGGCTAGGGTGTTTGGGCTTGAGTAGTGTTCCCAGTCTATATTAGGGTAATTGAAGTCACCTAGTATGATGGTGTTTGGTGATACATTTACCTGAGTTTGTGAGGGTGGCCTGTAACATGCTACAATTTGCAGAGCAGTCTTGCCTATGGTTAATTGCACCTGGATGGTCTCCGATGCATCATGCGTTGCCACCAGTCTTGAGGTGTGGGTGTCCTTGATGAATATGGATACCCCCCCTCCTTTCTTGGTATTGTCCGGATTTTGGGGCCGGAACGCATGATATGAGGTAAAACCTGATAGCGCTGGGGTGCTCTCAGGAGCCTTGAACCAGGTTTCTGTCACAGCACAGACATCGATGTTCTCCATACAGAGAAGGGCCTCGAGTCGTGCATTTTGAGATTTAGACTTCTGGCATTGAGCAGCATTACCCTTAGTTTTTTCCTTTTTGTGTTCTAGGGTGGTAGGTTTAGAATTTGAGCCTTGCCTAAAAAAGGCACTATGGGGGTGGCAAGAGCCTTTGCCAATATCCGGAATCCCAGGGGTGACAGGTGCAAGCCGTCCCTTGCAAAGCAGCGTGGCTTGTCCAGCATGTCATCCCAGGCAGACAGACACTGGATCCCCTTTGAATGACACCAGTGTTTAAGCCAATTGTTAAAGCTGATCATCTTATCTCTGTATTGTGGCATCATTCTTGGTGAAGGTAGGATACTGCTCAAGGTCGGGGTCATACCTGCCTGGGCTACATAATCAGAGAGCTCCTCAATGTCGCCATGTAGTCCAAGGAGGTACGTCTCAGGTCATTTACACCAGCGTGGACAATGACTGAGTCATATTTGTACCTGCTGTTGAGAGACCTGAGTGCTTGCATTATGTGGTGGATTCTAGCGCCCGACAGGCAGCTTACTGTGACCTTCTCCTTACTCAGTCTGGTGAGCGGGACGTCAGTGTGTCTGACTATGGAGTCACCAATGACTAGTGTGTCTGGCATTGTGTTTGGCCTTAAGGGCTGAGACTGTTTGACACTCTGACTGTGAGGTCTATGTGTTGCAGGTGTTGTGTTCTGAGGTGGTGGTTGTTTGGGTGTCTGCTTTGGTGGCCTCTGCTGTTTTGGTAGATTTTTGATCAGAGCCGCTGTGTATGTCTTTGTGTGTTTGTGTATGATTTGAGGTTGTAATGGTACTATGTGAGACTGGGTCTATAGTGTGTGTGGTAACCTTCTCCTCCTGACTGGTCTTGCCAGTCCTATGTTGAGAGAGCTCAGCCTCCAGTTTGGCCGTATAGTTGCATCTCTCGCATGTATTTGTGTTTTGTGGGAGGAGGAGAGGGTTGTCTGTGAACATGAGGCAATTGTAACATTGCCTCAATATTCCCAGGTTCACCAGCTGAGCAGGAGAGGACACTAGCAACTGATCCCTCGACATGCTAGAAGAAATAGACAAAAAAAACTTTAAAAAAGATTCCGGGGGACGTGGGTGACCGAGAAATGGGGGGTTGCCTTTTTGGGGTACTATTTATGACAAGAGTGCCGTATCAAGGTAATAAGTACAGTAGGAGCAAGTGCTACGTTTAACAGATAGAGAACAGTCTACTTGGAGTCAAGTAGAGATGATCTTTTTAGTTATAGGATACGCTGATTAGATCAGTAGTATAGTTCGAGGAAGGTAGTTTTAAGGGAAAATTTGAAGAGTGGACTTTAGGTAGCCCGAATAGTTTAAACCTGCTTACCCGGCGCTGCCCTAGTGTGCAACAGTGGCAACTCCGCGCTAAATCGCGCTAATGCGCGCCAAAGCGTGCTTTATAGCAGGGGACTGGAAAAGACAGGAAATGACCCAAAATGGCCAATAAACTACAAGTTACTGCCTTAAACCACTCCTCTGAGGACAAACAGGCAGCTCAGTACTCCCTACTCCCACTAGTGAGTAAAGAAACTACCCCTTGACCAAACAAGGAAAATGGAGAAAACAGGAACCAAGACAAAGCCCAGGGATCAGCAAAATCTGATCACTGGAACAAACTATTAGAAAAGTATGGAAAACAAGAGTATTTTTTTTTGTTTTTTCAAGTTTTTTTTTCAGATAGGCAGAAAATACAATAAATGCTGTGTTTTTCGACTAAATGCTATCGAAAGCTAGTACACTTGAGTGTATTAGCCTGTTTAACTTTAACCAAAACTTAAACAAGCAAGTGCAATAAACAATTCAAGCTATTAAAAACAGTTAAAACAGGTAATATCAGAATAAAACAGGCAGAAATAGCAATCGAAAGGCTTAAAAAGTCGAAAATGCAGAAAAAATACTTAGAATCTGGAAAGTTTGTCTTTTCTGGTCTCTGCTGCTCTAGGAACTCTGCTGGACACCACGAGGAGCTGTGCTGAGTTCTCTATAGCCAGAAAAGCCCGCCAAAGCGTGCTTTATAGCAGGGGGCTGGAAAAGACAGGAAATGACCCAAAATGGCCAATAAACTACAAGTTACTGCCTTAAACCACTCCTCTGAGGACAAACAGGCAGCTCAGTACTCCCTACTCCCACTAGTGAGTAAAGAAACTACCCCTTGACCAAACAAGGAAAATGGAGAAAACAGGAACCAAGACAAAGCCCAGGGATCAGCAAAATCTGATCACTGGAACAAACTATTAGAAAAGTATGGAAAACAAGAGTATTTTTTTTGTTTTTTTCAAGTTTTTTTTTTTTCAGATAGGCAGAAAATACAATAAATGCTGTGTTTTTCGACTAAATGCTATCAAAAGCTAGTACACTTGAGTGTATTAGCCTGTTGTTTAACTTTTAAGCAAAACTTAAACAAGCAAGTGCAATAAACAATTCAAGCTATTAAAAACAGTAAAAACAGGTAATAGCAGAATAAAACAGGCAGAAATAGCAATCGAAAGGCTTAAAAAGTCGAAAATGCAGAAAAAAATACTTAGAATCTGGAAAGTTTGTCTTTTCTGGTCTCTGCTGCTCTAGGAACTCTGCTGGACACCACGAGGAGCTGTGCTGAGTTCTCTATAGCCAGAAAAGTCCCCAACGCGTGCTTTATAGCAGGGGGCTGGAAAAGACAGGAAATGACCCAAAATGGCCAATAAACTACAAGTTACTGCCTTAAACCACTCCTCTGAGGACAAACAGGCAGCTCAGTACTCCCTACTCCCACTAGTGAGTAAAGAAACTACCCCTTGACCAAACAAGGAAAATGGAGAAAACAGGAACCAAGACAAAGCCCAGGGATCAGCAAAATCTGATCACTGGAACAAACTATTAGAAAAGTATGGAAAACAAGAGTATTTTTTTTTGTTTTTCAAGTTTTTTTTTTCAGATAGGCAGAAAATACAATAAATGCTGTGTTTTTCGCCTAAATGCTATCAAAAGCTAGTACACTTGAGTGTATTAGCCTGTTGTTTAACTTTTAAGCAAAACTTAAACAAGCAAGTGCAATAAACAATTCAAGCTATTAAAAACAGTAAAAACAGGTAATAGCAGAATAAAACAGGCAGAAATAGCAATCGAAAGGCTTAAAAAGTCGAAAATGCAGAAAAAATACTTAGAATCTGGAAAGTTTGTCTTTTCTGGTCTCTGCTGCTCTAGGAACTCTGCTGGACACCACGAGGAGCTGTGCTGAGTTCTCTATAGCCAGAAAAGCCCGCCAAAGCGTGCTTTATAGCAGGGGCTGGAAAAGACAGGAAATGACCCAAAATGGCCAATAAACTACAAGTTACTGCCTTAAACCACTCCTCTGAGGACAAACAGGCAGCTCAGTACTCCCTACTCCCACTAGTGAGTAAAGAAACTACCCCTTGACCAAACAAGGAAAATGGAGAAAACAGGAACCAAGACAAAGCCCAGGGATCAGCAAAATCTGATCACTGGAACAAACTATTAGAAAAGTATGGAAAACAAGAGTATTTTTTTTGTTTTTTCAAGTTTTTTTTCAGATAGGCAGAAAATATAATAAATGCTGTGTTTTTCGACTAAATGCTATCAAAAGCTAGTACACTTGAGTGTATTAGCCTGTTGTTTAACTTTTAAGCAAAACTTAAACAAGCAAGTGCAATAAACAATTCAAGCTATTAAAAACAGTAAAACAGGTAATAGCAGAATAAAACAGGCAGAAATAGCAATCGAAAGGCTTAAAAAGTCGAAAATGCAGAAAAAATACTTAGAATCTGGAAAGTTTCTCTTTTCTGGTCTCTGCTGCTCTAGGAACTCTGCTGGACACCACGAGGAGCTGTGCTGAGTTCTCTATAGCCAGAAAAGCCCGCCAAAGCGTGCTTTATAGCAGGGGGCTGGAAAAGACAGGAAATGACCCAAAATGGCCAATAAACTACAAGTTACTGCCTTAAACCACTCCTCTGAGGACAAACAGGCAGCTCAGTACTCCCTACTCCCACTAGTGAGTAAAGAAACTACCCCTTGACCAAACAAGGAAAATGGAGAAAACAGGAACCAAGACAAAGCCCAGGGATCAGCAAAATCTGATCACTGGAACAAACTATTAGAAAAGTATGGAAAACAAGAGTATTTTTATTGTTTTTCAAGTTTTTTTCAGATAGGCAGAAAATACAATAAATGCTGTGTTTTTCGACTAAATGCTATCAAAAGCTAGTACACTTGAGTGTATTAGCCTGTTGTTTAACTTTTAAGCAAAACTTAAACAAGCAAGTGCAATAAACAATTCAAGCTATTAAAAACAGTAAAAACAGGTAATAGCAGAATAAAACAGGCAGAAATAGCAATCGAAAGGCTTAAAAAGTCGAAAATGCAGAAAAAAATACTTAGAATCTGGAAAGTTTGTCTTTTCTGGTCTCTGCTGCTCTAGGAACTCTGCTGGACACCACGAGGAGCTGTGCTGAGTTCTCTATAGCCAGAAAAGCCCGCACAGCGTGCTTTATAGCAGGGGGCTGGAAAAGACAGGAAATGACCCAAAATGGCCAATAAACTACAAGTTACTGCCTTAAACCACTCCTCTGAGGACAAACAGGCAGCTCAGTACTCCCTACTCCCACTAGTGAGTAAAGAAACTACCCCTTGACCAAACAAGGAAAATGGAGAAAACAGGAACCAAGACAAAGCCCAGGGATCAGCAAAATCTGATCACTGGAACTAACTATTAGAAAAGTATGGAAAACAAGACTATTTTTTTGGTTTTTTTCAAGTTTTTTTTTCAGATAGGCAGAAAATACAATAAATGCTGTGTTTTTCGACTAAATGCTATCAAAAGCTAGTACACGAGTGTATTAGCCTGTTGTTTAACTTTTAAGCAAAACTTAAACAAGCAAGTGCAATAAACAATTCAAGCTATTAAAAACAGTAAAAACAGGTAATAGCAGAATAAAACAGGCAGAAATAGCAATCGAAGGCTTAAAAAGTGCAAAATGCAGAAAAAATACTTAGAATCTGGAAAGTTTGTCTTTTCTGGTCTCTGCTGCTCTAGGAACTCTGCTGGACACCACGAGGAGCTGTGCTGAGTTCTCTATAGCCAGAAAAGCCCGCCAAAGCGTGCTTTATAGCAGGGGCTGGAAAAGACAGGAAATGACCCAAAATGGCCAATAAACTACAAGTTACTGCCTTAAACCACTCCTCTGAGGACAAACAGGCAGCTCAGTACTCCCTACTCCGACTAGTGAGTAAAGAAACTACCCCTTGACCAAACAAGGAAAATGGAGAAAACAGGAACCAAGACAAAGCCCAGGGATCAGCAAAATCTGATCACTGGAACAAACTATTAGAAAAGTATGGAAAACAAGACTATTCTTTTGTTTTTTCAAGTTTTTTTTCAGATAGGCAGAAAATACAATAAATGTTGTGTTTTTCGACTAAATGCTATCAAAAGCTAGTACACTTGAGTGTATTAGCCTGTTGTTTAACTTTTAAGCAAAACTTAAACAAGCCAGTGCAATAAACAATTCAAGCTATTAAAAACAGTAAAAACAGGTAATAGCAGAATAAAACAGGCAGAAATAGCAATCGAAAGGCTTAAAAAGTCGAAAATGCAGAAAAAATACTTAGAATCTGGAAAGTTTGTCTTTTCTGGTCTCTGCTGCTCTAGGAACTCTGCTGGACACCACGAGGAGCTGTGCTGAGTTCTCTATAGCCAGAAAAGCCCGCCAAAGTGTGCTTTATAGCAGGGGGCTGGAAAAGACAGGAAATGACCCAAAATGGACAATAAACTACAAGTTACTGCCTTAAACCACTCCTCTGAGGACAAACAGGCAGCTCAGTACTCCCTACTCCCACTAGTGAGTAAAGAAACTACCCCTTGACCAAACAAGGAAAATGGAGAAAACAGGAACCAAGACAAAGCCCAGGGATCAGCAAAATCTGATCACTGGAACAAACTATTAGAAAAGTATGGAAAACAAGAGTATTTTTTTTTTTTTTTTCAGATATGCAGAAAATACAATAAATGTTGTGTTTTTCGACTAAATGCTATCAAAAGCTAGTACACTTGAGTGTATTAGCCTGTTGTTTAACTTTTAAGCAAAACTTAAACAAGCAAGTGCAATAAACAATTCAAGCTATTAAAAACAGTAAAAACAGGTAATAGCAGAATAAAACAGGCAGAAATAGCAATCGAAAGGCTTAAAAAGTCGAAAATGCAGAAAAAAATACTTAGAATCTGGAAAGTTTGTCTTTTCTGGTCTCTGCTGCTCTAGGAACTCTGCTGGACACCACGAGGAGCTGTGCTGAGTTCTCAAACTTCGTTTACTATAAAATCTAACAATGAGACCAAACTCCTGGGTGTTATAATAGAAGACCACCTCAAATATGATGTGCATGAAAACCAATCTATTAAAACTGTTAATAAAAAACTTGGCACCCTATGCAAAAGCAAACCTTTTCTCACCCCTCTAGCTAGGACTGCCATTGCCTGTACCCATCTGCTTTCAACTCTACTCTATGCCTTGCCAGTACTTACTAACTTGAACAAAACTGATCTCAGCAAAAACTCTAGCTGTTACAATTAAATTGCCATTTTTGCCACAGGGACTCCCTACAGGACACACCATTGTCAAAACCTAAGCCTCTTAGGATGGCTAGAACTTCCCAGGTTAATTCAATATAATCAACTTACTGTAGCATTCAAGGTTATTAACCATCCAGAAAAAACACCCTCCCTTAAAAACATTGTCCATCCCTACAAAAACACTAGGTCACTTCATTCTACCACAAAACATTTGGTTTAATCTGTTAAAGCTAACAACCGATCTGTTGAATCTTTGTTCACAAATTCAGTAGGCAAAACCTGGAATTTGCTCCCATCTGACCTTACTCTGAACCCCTCCCTTAATCAGTTCAAAAAAATCTGACCCAGTGTTTTAAAACTCGCTGGTTATGTCCTTGCTCTAAAACTTTCTAAAGCCTCATCTACTTCCATATCCCTGCAATTTTTTATTCACAAAGACTAACCTCTTATACTAAAAGGTTTGAAAAAAGAAACTGTAATATCTTTGCAGATACTCTGTATAATAAGCTGCACCTATAGATTTGATAAGATAAACTGTAACATATTTGTATATATTTCTGAATACAAACTGTATTCTTCATAGGCTTGAAATGTGAGACTGTAAGTGTAATTTAATACAATATGTTTGTGCATATACTGTATCTTGCTTGTCTTTTATCTGTATATGTTTGGAGCTTTTCTCCCTGGGCCTCCACTGAAAATGGACATGTATCCAGTCAGATTATCCTGGTCAACAAATGTAAAATAAATAAAATAAATATTTTGGTGTGTCATGCAAGTGGGTGCCACTCAGGGTTGCCAGACGTCCCTATTTGGGCGGGACTGTCCCGAGATCAGCAGCCTGATCCCGAGTCCCGCCCTGCCGGTTTAAATCCCGGCCAGCCTCCGCTTTGTTTGTTTGTTTTTTTTTTTGATTGGCCCGTATACCTGGCATACGGGCCAATCAAAAATTGTAAAACACGGAGCTTCTTGTGTTCCGCATTAAACAAGAGAAGCTCCGTGTTTAGCGATTTTTGATTGGCCCATATGCCGGTATACGGGCCAATCAAAAATCGCTAAACACGGAGCTACTTGTGTTGAATGTGGAACTGCAGTGCTTTAAACACGAGAAGCTCTGTGTTTAGTAGTGCAGAGCTACTGTTCTTTAATGTGGAACTGTGTTCCGCATTAAAGACCTTTTTTTTTTTTTTTTGGTCTTCACTTGCAGTGAGAGACAGGGGGCTGGAAATCTGGCAACCCTGGTGCCACTACATGGTTATGTACTTGGTATTCTGAATGATGATGGTTATTTGATGACCAGACTATGCTTTGCACATTTTTTCAGTGAAAGCATGCCAGTGGAATTAAACTTTGCTACCACTTTCATGATGGTGCAATTCCAAACATCAACATCACTTCCATCTCTAGCACTGAAATACCCAATACGAACGATCTGGTGGTGTCTTGTGGTGCTTTCCTGAGAAGTTCATTGCCAGCATGGAACTGTTCCCTGATATCAACATCACTGCTAGGTGTCAAGATATATGCACTATTAACACACTGCTGTTCAAGCTTTCACTTGATAGCACTGGCGAGCTCTGTGGCCTGGATAGCTCACTTGCTCTTGCTGCCAAAATTGATGCTGTATGTGAAAAGTTGTTCCAGTAAAGGACCAACAAATATATGAAATGTGAAAACCTGCAATTGGGTTACACTGGGGAATGTGACTTAGATTGAAAATCTCACACAGCACAGGAATATAAACAGGCCTTTATTTTATGCAGAGAGGGGACATACATCTAAAAGGCTGTACATGTACATAGTGAGCACCTTCTAGTCTTGCCTCAGTTCAACACATCCTTCTGAAACTTCAAGTCAATGAGACTTCATTCCAAGTACAGAGCTGAGTAGCTCAAAGTCAGTCAGCTGGAGTGTGTATTTTCCTCTGGAAGTATTCGGAGGACTGAAGTTGTAAAAAGAGACTCTGCATTAACCATCACTAAGTTCACATCTATTGACTTGTGAGTTATTTGCAACATTGAGGTAGACACTATTATGGTGTAGTTCTCCTGTTTCAGTGTAAATCCGGCCAACTGATAGTTTTTCAGATGGTACCTGTCTGAAATGTTTTATTTTATATTACCAAATGCTATTGACAAAGAGCTTTAGTTTTCAAATTACTCCAGCGTGTTACTATACAATGGTCATTTGCACAAAATGGTAAATTATAATTGCTGGTATCTGCTTTAGAATACTTAACTATAGCTACCATAGACTAAATGTACATTTGACTCATTTTCGGAGTGTACAGTAACTGTGATTTTAGTGTGGCAAATTGGTCTTGCTGGTGGCAACACGTTACCGTATGGGTAGGAAACTGGTAACAACACTGAGAAGACATTGCTAGCCTTCTACAAATCATTGTGTGTGTGTATAAATTAAAAATTAGTTTTATCCAAGTTACAGTCAATAGTATTAAGGTAATACTGGAAGCCACTGTGCTGAGAGTAAGTTGCATGCTGTCCGGGGTAGCCAATGGTTGCAGATTTGCTGCACATTGGTACAGTACAAACTTTATTTGGGTGCATCTGGTGTTGGTCAAAGGCATTATTTGGTATTAGTGGTACAGTTAAAGCCCATATCCTGGCATATTAATTGTAAATTGGACTTTATAGCCACAAGGAAAATATAGATTTATACATTGGCTATAAGTTTTTATTTTACAGAGTTAGGAAATGGGTAAAACTGATCTTTAGCAACTTTGAAAAAAATATCATTCATAGCTGAGTAAAGAGTGAAAATTAAAGGAACTTCTACATGTTGGTATTACCATGGAAGCGATAACTACCCTGTGCTTTGTCAAAACTTGGTCCAGTGAACATGGAAACAACTGTAGATTTGTATTAATCAAAATGGCAACTCAGTCCATCCTTGGCTGTACCAAAAACAAAAAAAGCTGAAATACATGGAAATCAATGCAGCTGAGGGAATGGAATGATATGAGATTGTGTAGGAAGAAAGTATCATTATTGACTGGTCATGGCTCAGGAGAGAGAAAATCAATGTCAATGCAGAAAGATGATGCTCAGTCTTTTTCAGCTGCTTGAGAGTGGCAGGAGAAAACCTAGACTTGGATGTAAAGGCAATTGCTAAACTGTTTTCTCAGTTTAAATAATGAGAGGAATTTAGTAGTTTTATTAAAGTGTATCAATGTATGTGTCATCAGTACCAAATGAACCATGGGCAATGTGTGAGGTTTTATAACCCCTCTGCTCACGGGTAAGGCAATACATGCGAATAACCAGCTAAATGATTGATTGATTGTCTATGGTAAATGTAGAAATTATTTGTAATGCTTTAACTCCTGTATTATGTAGGAAAAGTTTAGAGAACACAGGAGGACAAACTAAACATTACTTTGGTAGGATGATGAGTGTATCTCAAGTTCTATTTTAGAAATGTTGGGAAACCTTACAATAAAGAAGTAAGTGTGGAGTTTTTTGTCTGAGGATATTAGAATCTAGTTAAGAGACAGTGTAACACTTTTTAGTAAGTGCCTCAGCATTTTGGCACAGAAAAGGTAATATCTATACAGGCAGTATGACATATCTGCACAAGATAGGTTTACATGGGAGGTTGTTATAATGGTTATACTCACTGTGCAGTGTTTGATTCTTACATGGGGAAATTGGCTAGGCTTAAAATAGCCCACGAGGGCAGTTAGCCTAGCACTAATCTACAGACCTATGGACTTCTGGATAAATGTACCAATGTTATGTAGTCTATACAATGAAGCTGGTTTCACAGGTAAGGGGAGAACCACTGGTTCCATTGCACACCAGTATCATTGGATTACATGTTTTTCAGTAGGTTCATAGGTGTTATGCTAGGCTAATGAACACTGGAGCCTTTATAAGCCTAGCAAAGCTTCCCATATATATCCCACAACTGTATGTGCCTTTGAGATTATTTTAAAGTGTATACATAAGCTTGGGCAAGATCTACAGGCTGCCTCTGTTCATTAGAGACATAGGCGCTAGACCTGGGTGTATTACTGATTTCTCATATATTGGTAAAGCTTTATCTTGATTAGTGTTTGGAAAGAGCACTGCTTCACATGGAAGGAAATCCTTCCCCAGAGAAAAGGAATTCTCTGATAAACATACCTGTCAATCCAACATGTCCTGTTTAAATCCCTAGATGGAGTAAATTTGATGCTGTTTTCTTGCAGATATGCAAAAGGCCCATCAGAGTGTGAGCCAATGATTCCTTGTATGTCAGGCATAGATCATCTCTCAACAGTCTGTAGGAAACAGAGTACAGATAGGGCTTTGAAGTGATCTGCATAGGACATGCTGTTTACACCCTGCATTCTTCTTGTGAAGAACCTCTGTGGAAATAACATTTCTTCCATGTGCCTAATTGGGTACATATGGAAGGGTGCATTGTACTGTACTCAGTGGTGGGCCTGATGAGGACCAAATACAGTGGAAAGATGACCTCCTTGGACCTAGATGCCATCCCCTTGCTTACAAGTTGAACAATACAGACTGATTTCCTTACTGCCTTAGACAGGTTGGTTGAAAGGCCAATTATCTGTCAACTTATACTGCATACCCAAATCCATCACTACTGGCTCTTCTCTTAGGAGGTGTGTTATTGATGGGGTGACTTCCTAGGGTTCCTGACTTCATAGAATGTACTATCATGCATTTCTTGGCACTGAGTTGTAAGCCGTGGCTTTAGCCCCAATCATTTGTCTGTTAGTCTTTCCTGTAGGATGTTACCTTCTATGGGGGATTCTATGACTGCTCCTAGTTTGCAATCATTTGCAAACTTTATCAGCCAGAGGCCCTTGACATTAAGCTGTGACTCCAGTGGCCCTGATAGGATATGTTTCAGGCTATTTAAGAAGTATCCTGGGATAATTATGTCCATTGATGCAGTGCTTTTGGTCTTGGAGATTGTATCTTCTCTTCAGTGATAATCGTGGGGGCTATGTTTGATGGTATTTCATGGAGGGTGGCTGGTGGGGGAAAGGGTGGTAAAATTGGAGTTGAATTTATTAGCCAGCAGATTTTACAATATTTTCCAGATCTGTGTAGGTGGCTCCATTTACACTCCGTTCTGCACACTGCTGTTATACGTCTCAACTGTACAGATTTTCAAAGAATGTCCAAATTTTTACCTCATATTTTTGGTCTGTTTTTCATAAAATTGTGGTTTTCTGGCAAATTAGTGGCAAATCATTCAAAATTGAAGTTAGAAAGTTGATTAGATAACAGGTTTTGCATTAGCATGAATTTTCTGAAGAGTATGATGTCTAAAACTCAAATGTCTGTCATTATTTTCTAAGTTTGTAAGAGCAATATTTAAAAATTGTCCCTATTTTTGGGCCTTTGTCCCACTTGTATTTATGGCCTTGTCCAGATTTCTTGTTCTAAGAGGTTGAGAGGTATGTCTGCTGTCTGTGAGGTTTTGGACATAGCTAAAGAAACCTTGTTGTTGTCATTTGTCTGGGATGCTTTATCTAAAATTTGGCTTTAGTAGACTTAACTTGCCCTCTTACTTGTTTAACTTGAAGAGCGTTTTTATCATGCCGGGTATAGCACAATCCTAACCTTGGCTATGACATTTTTCTTTTGTTATACAACCTGTTTATAGCTGGATTCCACCAGGGTGGTTTGTTAGAATTAGTTCTGGGATTATTTCTGCTAGGCACAGCTTTCGCTATGCATTTCTTGTCATGATTGTACTTATGCTTACCAGGAAATCGAATCTGAATCTCCTTTTTCCAAATATGGGTACCTCTGTCATGTTGCATAAACCCAGTGCTTTCATTCCTGTGCCTAATCTCATCATTGAAGCATTTAAAAAGTTTGTACTTTTAGATGCTAAGATTTCTCATGGCTCAAATCTGACCGGAACATAAAAAGAAACCCTCAGCAAATTCATTGCAAATACAAACTTTGTGATAAATTTGTTCATAAGAGCAGTGCAGTGGTTGTGATGGATCATGAGTATTATATTAAATCCTTTAAATTCATAGTTCTTCGGGAAATATGAGGTTATCAGTCTGCATACTATTACAAGCCTAGCCAACAACTAGAGGTCAGAATCAAACCCTGTACATGTATCAGTGAGAGAATTTGTTGGGTGATGAAACCACTTTTTTTGAATATATGTAGGTGTGCTGATTTAGTTAAAAGGTTAATAAGGAGGTCTTTGATTTATATTCTGAAGGCTTAGTTTCACCAAAACTGTGAGCGTGTATGCATGTGGAACATCTTATTATTCCCATGTATTGTGGACTTCCTAAAGTACATAAAGACATCTTTAATCCACCTATGAGACATTGTCTCTCTGTGAGGATGGCTTATGGAACTACTATATATTTATTTAGAAGAAAATCTTGAAGGCATCATGTTAAATCAAATGCAGAATTTTATAAAAGGCAGTGGGAATTTTTTTGCATCTGTTTTATGTTTGGTACAAAGAAAATATGAATAGGTCTTCCTACCTGTTAGTTACTTTAGATGCAAATTATGTACAGTGATACCCAATAGTCATGGGATAGAAGCAATAAACAGGTTTTTGACATCCAAGACAAATAAGGATTATGTATTTGTAAATATAATTGTTTTTCTTTTGGACACTGTATTAGTTAATGTATTTATTTTCCAAACTGAATATTTGCAGAAATGAGATAGCCATTGATATTCCTGTGACAAATACCTATGCAAGCCTTGTTATGCACATGTCGAAGGAACAATTTGGTTTACAAGTTAATTGCTATTACCCTGATGTTCTTTTAAGAGATCTGTAGAGGGCATTTTATGCTGTGGGAGGGGAATGAACAAGATTTATATGACCAATATGGTTGATTTCTTGGGTTTAAAGTCACAGCTTCAAGTTCCATGACTGAGATTTTGGATATAAAGATAATGAAGGTTGCCAATGAACATTTGGATACATCCATATTTAAAAAGGAGGTTAAAAGGAACACTTACATACTTACATTGATGAGGTATGCATCCTAGGTTCATTTTCTGAAATATTTTAAAAAGACAGATGTCAATTTTTTGAGCACATCAAATATGTTATTTGAACAAAAATTAAATGGTATGGCCAAAGACTTTCTTGATAGAGGTTATGTTTCATCCAAAGTTAATTTTATAATACAAATGATAGTGGACAAGATAAATAATGGGTGTGGTCCATTTTTTCCAGATACAGATCCTGTCCAGGGCAGTTCCACTTGTATGTACTAATAACATGAGGTATGTTTTAACATAAAATAAGATGGTGGGATAGTTACAGCACATACCTAGGAATAACTGGCTCATTTTATAAAGTGGTTATGGGAAAGGGAATATCTGTTGTGATCCTCCATCTTTTAGTTATAAAAAACAAGATGTTTAAAACAAATGCTTTATTACAAGGAACAGAACAATTTAGTGGATATGAGTTCTAGGCAAAGGAAGGGTGCACACCCCTGCCATAAATGCAGTTTTTGCAAGTTTATTAAGAAATAGGTTTTTAACCCCCCCATTTGTTAAAGACTTTCTTTTCTTCTTTGCAGATTGTGATAATGAAAATGTTTGTATTGCTCTGTGTGAATCTTGTACAGCATTTTATATAGGAAAGAAGAACAGAAAAGAGAGGGTATGTCAACATTTATACAACATAAGGAGAGGTAATGTCAACATTTATACAACATAAGGAGAGGTAATGTCAACATTTACACAACATAAGGAGAGGTAATGTCAACATTTATACAACATAAGGAGAGGTAATGTCAACATTTATACAACATAAGGGGAGGTAATGTCAACATTTATACAACATAAGGAGAGGTAATGTCAACATTTATACAACATAAGGAGAGGTAAAGAGTTAAATGCTCTGTGTAAACATATTAAGGCAGATGAAGCACCCACTTTGTTTTGCTGTATTGCTGGTAATTAAACGTAATTTAATAGGGAGTGATATAAAGAATTGTACTGAGATGGCGGAAAACAAATAGATTTCTAGGTTTAGTGTGGATAAACATCCTAGTTTAAATGAAACTATCTTTAAAACCTGTTTTGAAGCAGAGACAGATTAAGCAATATGTTTTACTGATTCTTCTGTGATGTAATTTTTTTTTTTTAATTTTTTTAAATTCTATATATATTATTTGGAGTTTTCTGTGTTTTATTTCAAGCTGGAAGAAGCACTTGTATGTGTGAAAGCTTGCTACACTTTTGCCTATTTTTTTTTTTTTATCTGGAGAATTACTCGTATTTTTGCTTTGGACTTTTATTCCTAGCTCAGTTCATCCCACTAGAGCTATTGTATTCATCTCGCTTAGTTTATAGTTGGGTAGATAATCACCCATGAATATTTGGTGTTGGGTTGAATGGTAAGAGCCCCCATTAAGTCCTAGTATGAGCTATGGATTTCTTGGGTCATAGAGGGTGATCTGTTGCTTACAAAGGTATGATATGGGACTTTGCTAATGGAAATCTGGACATGAAGAAACTCAAGTACATCATCTTGCTTGACTTGTCTTGAGGTGAGTTTGTTTTAGATTGGGACACCTCCACCTTCGATCCCTACCTGTGCAGTAGCTGGCCTAATTGTGTGGAAGGCATTGTAACCCTGCACTGATGGGATGCTCTTCATGGCTTTAAACCACGTCTCAGTAACTGCGCAGATGTCCACATTCTCCAGGGTGATGAGAGCCTGGAGGGAGTGCAGTTCCTTGTTTAGGCTCCTGGCATTAAGCTTTAGCACCTTTAGGTTTCCCTTGGTTGGTTTTGCTATGTGAAAAAAAAGGTCAGTTTGGCATTGCCTAAAAAAGGCACTATAGAGGAGGGCAATATTTTAACCAATACTCAAACACCTAGAGGGGACAGGTACAAACCATCCTTGGCAAATCAATGTGGTCTGTTGACCATATCCTATCATGCTGACAAATATTGCACCCCTTGGAAGGACGCCAGAAACTATACCAGTTATTGAAATCAGTCATCTTTAGTTCATACTGTGGCATCATTCTTCAATAAGGTAGAATACTTCACAGTTACAGGCAATTACCAGCCCAGGGAGGTGCATCTAAGGTAATTTACACCCACTTGGACTATAACTAGTCATGTAGTCTAATGACTAGTGTGAGTGGGTGATTTGGTAGATCCTGGCCCTTGACAGACTGACTGTGATTTTCTCCTTATTCAGTCTTGGTAGTAGGACATGTATGTTTCACAATGGAGTTTCCTGTGACTAACATATTGGGTAGTGTGTTGCCTTGCCTTATGGGCTTTGTAGTTGCGGGTCCAAAGGATGTAGCTGTAGGTGTTTTTCATGCTGTTTTGGTGATGTGCTTTTGGGGTAGCTGAGGATTTTTTTGTAGGATGAATCTCTAGGAGGGCTAAGAAGAATGTTTAGGATGGCTTTGGGATTTAGAAAGGGTGCTTTTGAGTTCCTCATTATATGTTGGTCTGTGATGGGTCAGTACTATGCGAGATGTGTGTAGTGTTTACATTACTGACAACCTTGTTTTTATTTTGAGTGCTTTTATGTCACAATGACATCGTGTAGTTACACCTCTCACATATTGTATCCATTTCTCTAAGGGTTTGTTGGTTGTCAATGAACATGAATTTCTAAAATGTAATCAAGTAGGGCCTACAAGATACAGATATCCACAGTGAGTGAAAGGGTGGAAAGAAATTCACATGAGGGAGCTAAATAAAAAAAAACAAAAAAATGGCAGCAGCTTCTTCGGATCCGTACGTAAAAGTGTACTATTTGTCTTGTTTTTCATCAGAAACAACAGAAAAAAAAATAGATTTAAGGGCAAGAAATGAAGGTATGATGTATGATTAACTACAATGCTGAGAATCTTCTGGAAATCTGATCTTGTATCTTACTGTGCTTCATGCTTGATGAATTGCTAGCAGAGAGGCCTGTAAACTCAAACACATTCCAGGAACTCTTGCAGCTTGGAATCTTACTGGAACATGGTAAAAACTGCAGAAATCTGTCAAATCTGTCTAACTGGTTGACAATTGGAGATGGGAAGCATATTAAAATGAAAAGATGTGAAAGATCAAGAAAGAGAGGCTCTAGAGCAGGAATTAAGGCCAGACTGAAAAGAAATCCACACAGGCCTGCACTTCCTTCCATGCTACTGGGAAATGTTAGCTCACTGGAGAGCAAGATGGACTACTTAAGGATGGATCTTTCCACACAATCTAAGGTGAGAAATAGTTGTTTACTTGTGTTCCCTGAAACTTGGCTGAACTCCAATATAAATGATAGCACAGTATATGTGGAGGGGATGTCATTATTTCCTGGTGACAAAAATCAGTCTCTCTGTGGTAAATCTCATGGTGGGGGGTGTTTTTGTAAACCAGCTGTTGCTGATATACACACTGTGAAATAATTGCCTGCCACTGCTCAGAGAACATTGAGTTTATGTCACTAAAATGCAGACTCTTCTATTTGCCTTGAAAATGAAATGGAATAATCATAACAGCTGTTTACATCACCCCCAGTGTTAATACAAATGTGGCATTGAACATTCTGTATCTGTCAATAAATGACCTCCAGAATAAGAACCCTGAGTTTGCCCATATAATTGCAGGAGATTGCAATCTGTATTACCCCATTAACATCAACATGTGAACTTTGCAACAAGAGGGGTGAACACTCTGGATAAGGTGTACACCAACAAAGCAATTTCCTATCCACATCTGGGCAACTCGGACCATCTGACCATCATGCTGCTTCCTGTAAACACACCACTGCTGAAAAGGGGCAAACCTACAACCAAGCAAGTAAGGATATGGCCTGAGGGAGCAGTCTTGGTACTACAGGACTGCTTTGAATGTACTAATTGGGTAGGGTTTAGAGAGGCAGCTGTAAAGTACCACCATATTGACCTGGAGGAGTATACAGAATTTGTAATGGCCTATACTTCAAAATATGTTGATGACGTAACAGTCATCAAATATAGCACCATGCCTGCTTATCAGAAACCTTAGCTATCTGGTGAAGTATATGATTTCCTAAAGGCACGAAATGTTGCATTTAAATGAAAAGGCAAGGATGCCATAAGAGATGCCAGAGCAAATCTAAGTAGAGGTAAAAAGGAGGCTAAGAGGACCTATGGATGTAAAAATCAGGGACACCTTTTTGACCAAAGGGACTCCAGACATCTCTGGCAAGGCATACAAGCCATAACTGACTACAGGTCTGCATCCTCCCCATGTGATGAAAACACAGAATTTCTGAACAAACTAAACGCAGCAGATTTGATATGGACAAGAAACATTGTGCCAAATATGCTCGCGGTCGAACAGGGTGAGGAGGTGCTATGTCTAAGAACATCTGATGTTCTGAGGACCCTGAGATGAGTAAACCCAAGAAAAGCAGCTGGTCCTTACAATACTATGGGAAGGGTTCTAAGAGAATGTGCTACTCAACTGTCCACTGTACTAACAGATATATTCAACACATTCTTGCAACTAGCCATTTAACCCAGTTGCTTCAAAAATACAACAATCTTTCCCTTACCTAAAAAAATCCCAACCAACAAGCCTAAATGATTACCAGCCAGTTGCTCTTACATCAACAGTAATGAAGTGTTTTTAGTGGTTGATCACGAACCATATCTCTTTAAGCCTACATGCAACACTGGATAGATTACATTTTGCTTGTAGATCTAACCACTGCACGGCTGATCCAATAGCTATACCACTTCATGAAACCTTGGCACATGTAGAGAACAAGAATTGCTATGTCAGAATGCTGTTCATCAATTTTAGTTCCACCTTTAACACAGTCATCCCCCAGAATCTGATGCTGAAGCTGATCCAGCTGGGCATCAACATCCCCCTATGTAACTGGATATTGGACTTTCTCATCAACAGACCCCAAAAAGTATGTGTGGGAAATAACAGTTCAATCAGTATTATATTGAGCACTGGTGTCCCTCAGGGCTGTGTCACCGTGTTGATGCATGACTGCATGGCCAAGCATAAATCCAACAAAATCATCAAGTTTGTGGATGATGCCACTGATGTAGGTTTTGTCAGAAATGCTGAGGAAACAGCCTACAGGAATGAAGTGGAGTATCTGATGGGCTGGTGTGACAGCTTAAGCAAGGCTGGTGTGACAGTGTAAGCAAGACCAAAGAATTGCTAGTGAACTTCAGGAGGACTCAGGATTAAAAATTAAGGGGGTGGCAGTGGAAATAGTAAAAAAAAATCACCAAGTTCCTGAGGGTGCACATCTCAAATGACCTATCCTGTTCAACTCATATTAGCCATATAGTGAAGAAGGCACAGCAACATCTGCACTTCCAATGAAAACTGAGGAAGGCAAACTTGTCTCAGTCCATTCTCAAAGCCTACTACAGGGGGACCACTGAGAGCATCCTCTCAAATAACATCATAGTTTGGTATGGTAACTGCAAAGCATCTGACCGAAAGGCTCTCCTGAGGGTAGTGAGGACAGCAGAAAGTCATTGGTTCCTCGCTCCCATTCATGGATGATCTGCATGAGACTCGGTGTGTTGGAAGGGTTAGGAAGATACTAGACAATCCCACTCACCCTACCCATGGCAAGTACTTCTGCCTTTCTTCAGGCAGGTGGTACCGCAGCTTACACTGCAAAACAGCTAGACTGAACAGGAGCTTCTTCCCTCTATCCATAAGGCTGCTGAACTTGAATGCCAGGCATGATCGTGAATATGCCACTTGCTGTGAAGTATCATCTACAGTAATCATGGCAAGTCGCTTCAGTAACTGGTACAGTTAACCTGATTTCTTATGCTATTACTTCCTGAATATGCAGTAGTCAGGATTGAGTCACCACTCCACACATGCAATATGAACATCAGAATATATCATACTACAATTGATGAAGTGCAATATCTAAGCAATCACAATGCGAAGTCCTAGTGTTTGCAATAGTTAACTAGTATAATATTGTTTGTCTTCCTGTCCAATTGTGGTACTTTATTGTGTTAATATTTAAATTATTACTGTGTGCATTAGTCTTACTGTCACTCAAACTGTGTGTTCATTGTTGTGTCTTGCACTGGGACCAAAGCAACGTAATTTCATTTAGCTTGCACTGCTGTATATATCTGATTGACAACATTTATTTTGACAAACAGAGGTGGTACCACTGTACTTGTTGGTTGACTTGAGGCAGCAGATCTCCAAAAATTAGCACAAACACCTGCAAGAGATGTACTACATCTGATACAACTGTTAAGCCTCCTGTCAAAAAGCAGTACTTGCCTAGGCTATCTACTCAATTTAGGGCCATACATAGGTGAACTTTTCTGGTGCTATTGACTAGCATTCACTTGAACTGGGAAGTGTACAAGCCTATGGTAGTGTTGGATGACATTCTAGCAGATATCTGAAAAGGAAATAACTCTGATGATGACAGAACCTTGTGTATCCCAGGCTTGGAGGCAAGCACATAGGGAAGGCAGCAGCAGTAGATCCCAGCCAGTGTCCACATCTTCAACTTAGACTGGTGACGTAGATAGTTAAGGAAATTGCTTAGCAGTAAGCCTGAAATTGTGCCATAGCTGTCAAAATGTTTTGGTCTCCTTTTGGAGAGGGCTGCTTCAGGGGAAGAGTTAGGTGGTAGGAGCAAGTCTGAATCTGAACCTCGTCTGTGAAAAGATACTCTCATAACCTACCTTACAGTGGTTGTGGGACATAGCCAGAGAGGCTCCAGTTTCCGAATGGTAAGTGAGAATCTGTGTGTTGGGAAAAGGGATTATTCTGTGAATGGACATAGAAGGTGTGTGTGCATGAATGAATGCAAAGTAGCTTTAGCCAGATGCCAGTAAGGTAACACTGAAGAGGACCACGTTGACAGTGAGGTATACATAATCCAAGGAAATCAGTGGTTATAGTTCTACATTGTGAACTGTATTTGGGTGTGTCTGGTATTAGTCAAAGATAAGGCAGCAGGGTTTAATTGCCATATGCTAAGACTAATTACCTGACAATTAATTGGTATTTTGGTTAGGAGTTACAGCTCGGATACTGATGAATACATTGTTTGTTCAGCAGACTTCTCTTTAGATGAATATGAAATCTGTACCCTCTTGCTCCAGCTGACATTTACATGGTATAGTCTCATTTTGGAAGAAATGTAGATTTTCATTTGAGAAGTTCTATAGCTATAAAAGCAGTTCTTCATTATGGGAGTTCATTATACTGTTAAGTCATGAAGTAATGAAGGTTTAGTTTTGCAAACAGACTTTTGAATACAGAAAAGTAGAGCGAGTCCAATAAAGGTAGCTATCCATGCAGGAGATAACTGTAGATTTAGAATACCTTTTTTATCCCCATTCTTTAGTCAGGCTTCTAAACAGGAAACCTCAGTCACAGCAGAAGCTGCAGATGCCAGACTAATATCGAACTGTAGTCTGCATGAAGCTTCATGCCTAGTTATTGCAGACTTTGTTGGTTCTTCCTCCACTACCATTACTCTGTTGCTGTATCACATTACAGTTTGTTAGGATGATGCTACCCTTTGTAAAAATCTGGAATGAATTGCGTTTAATAAGGAGAATCTGCCTTGCCAAAAATCAGTTGCAGAAATTTAACAACTTGTTAACCAAGGGACCACTGACAAAGTTCAGGTACCATCATGACAGAGAGAGAGACTGATACAATGTTACAGTGGGAGAAGGGGAGAGAGAGAAATCACTGTCCATAGTGAGGATAAAGCTGAGACTGTTGGCTGCTGCTGCTCTGGGTTCCCAGAAATCTAGCCAGTATGCTAGCAGATTCACAGATCGCTGAACATCGCAGAAATGCTTGGAAGCCTGAAGACCATGTGCTACTCCTGTATGGAGAAGGGAAGAGGAGCTAATAAGGTCAAATTTTAGTAGTTCCATGAACTCAACAGCAGTGACACTGACTGTTATAACATGAATCCTGGAACAAGTTGGGTTCCTTTCCAAGGGGAATACTGTTCAGGATATCAACCAGCACAGGTTTGTAGTAACAAGGGGCTGTTATGTATACCACATTCAATTTTAGGAAATCTTCACAGAAAATACCAGTAGACACTGGCTACCTGGTCCTCTAAGGACTTTTAACTCCATCCCACTTTAGCAGCAGCTAGGCAAGCTGGAGGGCTTGGATGTAGTATCGTGACTGAGGAGCTGGAAAGGTGCAGAATTGGAAAGTATGATACAGAGGGTGGTGATGAGATGGTGAAATCATGAGTAAGGAAAGTATGTGGGATGCATCTAGGATCATTCCTGTTAGTGTACAATGTTCTTGTTTTAGGCTTATCTGAGGGAGGAAAAGGGCAGGATCATCCACTCTGATGATGACCCAGACAGTGATAGGGTTACCACCTGTCCTTCATACGGCACAGCCCATATTTGGACAGTTGCATCCTGTAAAGGGGGGGGGGGCATGAAATTTGGCAAATGTCCTGAACTTTCAGGGCAAAACATATTTGCTAAGCTTTCTCCAATACTTGTTATTTTGCATCTGAGATACTTCAGTATAGTATGAAACAACAGAAACAAGTCAAATTCTGTAAATCTGAGCTTTCATTTTGGTAATGATGTGAATTAATTTTTTGTACTGGTTTTGGGTATGGTTTGTCATGCAAAATTGTTTTCTATAAAAAATATCCCACTATGGGCATCTGAAAAAGGTGGTACCTCTAGTCAGTGGAACGTGAAGGTAATAGTCTGAGGAAGGAATTTTGAAGGATGTCTATGTGGTTGAAAAAGTGACTGGTGAGGTACAGTGCAGCCAAATTCAAATGATGCATTTGGCCCAGAGCAATCATGGTAAGAAATATTAGGTGGGGAAGTGGATAGCACATGAAATGGACCACATACGTCTAGTGGAAGACAGTGGCAGCCACCCGAAAATACCGGATACATCCTCAGGAGAAATAGACTCCAAACCAGAGTTAATGCTCATGTTCTACAAGTCCATACCTTAATGCACTGGATGCAGTTTTAAAGGTCATACAAGAAGATGGGCATCAGTTAACTGGAAGTAGCTCAGAGAAAAGCAGCAGGAGGGTGTGTTGGATGGTACAGACAGGATAAGACAAGTGACTAGAGGAGGCAGAGCTCTTAACTTCCTAAACACCACTAAAGATCGGGTGGGGTCGAAATATGGGTGCATAAGATCATAACAGTGAGATATGAAAGGTTCATGTCGGCAGGAAGATCAGACGTGTGTGCAAGGGCAATTAGTTGAGCATAGTGGCTTAACTTTTTTCTGGATCTGTGAAGAACTTCATGCAGAGGGCTGTGAATCCATGGAACAGGCTGTAAATGGATAGTTCATAAGGTGATAGTAGGTTATTGGTCTGGAGGCCCTTTTAAGCCTATCCAAGAATTTCACCATTGCTCCTACAAAGTCAGCACCTGTTTTCCCTGTCCAGCAGGGACACAGGTGAGATCCCAGGGTTATATTTTCTGTTTCACATCCAGTCGTCCAGGTTCCTCTTAAGGAGGGTTAGTGAGGTACTCTGCATGACATGGAGAGGAAGTCTATTCCACAGATGGGGGAGTCGTCAGGACATAAATCTATCAGGCCAACAACTTCTATTAATGTCACAGACCAAGTTGAGACTTTGCATGTAGGTTGTGCGAGTGGAGTTTGACTTACGGATATTCAGAAACTCCATCAAGGCCGAGTCTGAGACGGCCTTGTATGCCAGACACAGATCACCTCTGAGCAGTCTGTAAAAGACTGAGTAGAGGGACAGGACTTTTAGCCTAGCTGTATAGGATAGGTGTTTGATCCTGAATTTTCCTGGTCAGGGGCCTCTGTCGTCTCTCCAGCTGCTGCATGTGCTTGGCAAGGTACATGTCGAAGGGGGCATTGTACTCAATAATGGGTCTGATAAGGGAGGAGTACAGGGATGTTGTGACCTTCTTGTTCCTGGATAAAATACCCTTACTTATGAGGTGGGCCATGTAGAAAATCTTCCGTACAATGGAGGAAACATGGTGGTCAAAAGACAGATTGCTATCAACCTGGGTGCCCAGGTCCCTCACTACTGATTGCATGCTTAGTACATTGTTAGTACATTGTTATTAATGTGATAATTAGTGGGACACCATTTTCCCCATAGGTGATAATGATGCATTTCTTGGCATTCAGTTTGAGGCCATGCTTCTGGTACCAGTCATTAGTTTGGTTAAGGCCCTCTTTAGGGGAATTTATGACAGTGCCCAACTTGCAGTCATCTGCAAATATGGTCAGCCACAGACCAATGGTTTTGGCTTGCACCTCAGAAAAGTATATCCCAAAGAGTAGAGGCCCCAAGACCGATCTTTGGGGTATGCTGTTTGTTAGGGCCTGCTACTAGAGGTGGCTTCCCCTATTTTGACTGAGTGGATTCGACCAGTGAGCCATTTAACTACCCATCTGGTAACATATGGGTTGATGCCTAGCTGGGAGAGTTTATCTATTATGCCTGAGTGGGGAATAGTATCAAAGGCTTTGGCTAGGTCAAGGTAGGTGGTGTGCTCCATCTTGCCCTCATCCATGGCTTTGGGGAATGTTTCGAAGAAGGCGACCAAGTTTAACAGGCATGATCTCCCTTTGACAAAACCAAACTGTGTGGGATCAAGCATTTGGAGGTTGCCAATGTCCTTGTTTATAAGGTCCATGATAATGTGTTCCATGGCCTTGCAGATCAGGCTAGTTAGGCTTATGGACATATAATTGTCTGGGTCGGTGGATGCTCCACCTTTGTGTAAAGGGATGACCGTGGCTGTCCTCTGTTTCTGCTGGGATGAAGCCTTTGCACAGGCTTTGGCTGAATAGGGTGCCTAGTGGTGCTGAGAGCTCTTGTCTGAGTTCATGTAGGACACAGGGATGTTGTCTGGCCCTATGGAGGCTGTATTTTTTGCCTTTGAGAAGGCATTAATAACCTACTCCCTGGTGATGAGGGGAGAGGGCAGGTGCTGGGGTTGTTCTGGACAGTGGGGTGACATTTTCACTGAACTTGTCTGCCAGAAGGTTGGCTAGATCTATGGCATTTGTGTGTGTAATATTCTGCACCACCAATTCAGTGCAGATTTGGGAGTTACCTTTGAGACTGCAAATGTATGTGAAGATGTCCTTGTGATTGTCCTTAGTGGATGTGGCCAATTTGGACTTGAAGTTAACCTTGGAGGATTTCACCAGTGATCTTATTTGCTTGTTCAGACAAAGGAGAGATTGCTTCCAACTTGTCACCTGCTCCTCCTTTGTCCTGAACAGCAATTTTTTCCCTTTTATTATAGAATCTGTTTATTGCTGCTGTCCAACAGACAGGTTTACTCTTCCTTGAGGATGATGATTTGGTCCTGTCCGGTATTGACTAGTCCATGCAGCTATATTGGTACTCCTATAGTTTTTTGGTGTAGGCTTTGACATTAGTGCTTGATTCAACTAAAGGGATAGTGGCTTTGAAGCTGCTTATATATGCTCTCAGGAAGTTGTAGTTAGCTTTGGAAAAGTTTTTTTTTGTTCAACCTGGCGGGGGAGGTCAGGGGAGATGGTGACTTTGAAAGTGATTGCTTTATGGTCAGATTCTTACAAAGGAGGATGACACTGTAGGGGTGCTACAGTGCCTACTCATGTTGATGAGTACCAGGTCCAGGATATTTTTATCTGTTGTGGGGGTGTTGGCCAGCTGATCCAATGCATTGGCATTGACAAAGTCAAGGAATCTCTGGGCCTTCATATTTGAGCTAGAATAGGTCTTCCACTCTATGATTGGATAGTTAGTCACCCAGGATCAGGGTAGCGCATTGAATCTTGATGGATACAAGTAAGTCCAGACAAGTGGAGTGGGCCTCCTGAGTCATGGTTGGTGTCTGTAGCTAGCTATAATTTGAATACGTGTTTTGTCAATAGTTAATTGCACCTGGAGTGTCTCCTGTGCGTCATACTGTTTGACCAACCTGGAGGTGTGTAGGTCTTTGATAAATATTGAAACTCCACCTCCTTTGGCTTTGTTGCCCTCTGGGGTCTGAACGTATGGTAGGACAAGTAACCTTGTAAGGCTGGGGTGCTCTCTGCAGCTTTGAATGAGGTTTCAGTGACTGCACAAATGTCAACATCTTCTGGGGTGAGGGATGCTTGAAATGAGTGGAGTTTCATGTTAAGACTCCTAGTGTTTAGCAGCATGACCTTTAAATTTTGTTTAGAAGAATTTTTCACAGTGGTGGTTTTGTCCTCATGACTTTGCCTAAAAAAAGGCACTATGGAGGAAGCAAGAGTCTTTGCCAGGAGCCTGAAGCCCAGGGGAGACAGATGAAGGCCATCTCTGGTAAAGCATCATGGTCTGTCAATCATGTCCTCCCAAGCTGTCAGGTACTGGATCCTCTTGGAATGACACAAGAAACTAAGCCAATCATTTTCTGTTTGTACCGAGGCATTACTCTGGGTGATGGTAGGATGCTGGTTAAGGCTAGGGCCATACCTGCCTGGGACACGCATTCAGTGAGCTCAATCAGGTCTCTCTTCATATAGCCCAGAGAGGTATGTCTGAAGTCATTCACACCAACATGGACTATGACATAGTCATAACAGTACCTGTTGTTGAGAGACTTGAGTGTGTGAGTGATATGGTGGATTCTAGCACTTGACAAGCAACTTACTGTGAATTTGCATTTATCTAGCCTGGTGAGGGACACATCTGTGTGTCTCATGATAGTCTCCTATGACTAGTATGTTGAGTTTGTGGCTGGGCCTTTGAGGCTGTGAGACACAGGCATATATGTACTATATGTGGTGCTTGGTGAGGTGGGTTGTAATGTGCATGTGTGCTTTTGCCTTGGAGGTCTCTTGTTTAGGTACGTTTTTGTTGAGAACCTTCACATATGTAGGAATGTACTGTACAAGTGTGGTGTTTGTGGAGATAAGCTTCTCAGTGCCAGATGTACTGACCTGTGATTGAGACAGCAAGGATTCTAGGTTCTTAATATAATTGCATTTCTCACATATTGTGTTCCTAGGTGGTAGAAGAAGAGAGTTGTCTGTGTACATGAGGCAGTTGCTACACTGTCTCAGGTTGCCCATATCAACAAGGAAATTCTCCATCCATGGTTGTCAGAATCTGTGGAAGAGAGGTAAAGTATGGTAGAGTGGGTGCTATCAGAATAGATTACCTATAGGTGTGAGTAGGGCTGGATAAAATCACAGTAGTTGCACAAGAGGGTGTCAGTTACACAGGAGTGCTGGTAAGGGAAAAAATGCAACTGAGATGTCTCAGAATGGGTTAAAACAGTGCAGTGGCGGTGTCCAATGAGCAAACAAGCACAACACCCTGCAAACACAGGGTATAAATACCAGAAGAGATGGAAGAATCTAGAAGCTCGAATTACTATCCAATCCTGCTAGCTCCTGCTCTTTCAACCAGTCACTCATGCTAGAGATGGTCAGGCAACCCCGTTACTCTCACTAACAGTGAAGACAAGACACTACCAGCAGAAGATGGCTGCCAGAAACAAAGGTAACTCAACAAGTAAAACAACCAGGCCTCTATCCAGACTATGTTACCTGACTAGAACACAGAAACCTCACAAAAATGCACAGAAAAGCACAGATAGAGCACTTTCAAACAAAAAATACAACTCTCAGTATGACAAAGTTGTTTAGTTAAGTAATTAAATAAAAATGTAATTACAGTAATGGAAAACTATCTAGCAATGAAAATACAGTTAAAACAGTATAAAACAGTACAAAAATGCAGTGAAACAGTAAGAAAAGGTTTATAACCGTGCAAAATGTAGTAGATTAGCTGTATAGCACAACTATAAGCATTAAGAAGTACAACTCAATGAAATAAATGCAAGAAAAAACTTTATTCTGCTCTTGGGAGTCTCAGGGAATTTCTGCTTCGTCACAGTGATCAGTCACTACTCCTCAGCCTGGTAAAAACAAGTGGAGTAGTGGAGAGGAAATCCATGGAAAACTATTGGGAAAAGGTGAGAGAAAAGAAGGGAAGGTGAAATGCTAAAATCACTTAAAAGGCAGATTAAATATCTTTACTCTCTCTCAACATTCAAGTAGATTCAATAGCTAACTGCATGGTTTAAGGTTCACCTTTAACGGATGCCATCCACCATCACTGCCACTCTACTGAAGTGCAGCTTCTTACACAAGTATCCATTCATAATAAAACTTAGAAAATTCATTCCATAATTATTATTATTTTGTAAATGGTCTTGCAATGCACGTTTCCTTTGTAGAGAGAATGTGCTATTAACATCCTTCTAATACTGTTGCTCACAAAATTATACATTTTAATGGTTATTAGTCTTGACATGAGTTTTACTGTTTACAGCATCTTTTTCGTGCCATTTGCACTTTACTGTATAGTCACAGTGACAGCTAATTTGCTTGCTGTAGTGTCTGCATATTCTTATTCCATGCATGCTGCTGGTGCTCATTATAAGCACAGTCAGTTTTGTAACGTTTAATGCACTTTTAAAGCTTTGCAATTAGCTGAATGTGCATTGTGTATTTTTTACGTCCCACTCATCATGCTAATTCATGCACTCATTTTCATTATAATAGTCTTTGCCTTATTTGCAACTTCAGTTTTCCCAATGTCCTCTTTAGTGTGTAGTACTGTAATATTTTTTATAAGAGCTGTTTGCATATTCTGAGACTTGTTCCTTACCCATACTAACCATATACATATTTTGCATATTTCTTGGAAACTTGGTCTCTTAGGCATCTGTTGAAAATTTACCAAGTCTAGCTGATGTTCCAGTCAAAAATGTAAATAAGTCAGTAAATGAATAAACAGGCAAATCTGCAAAACTGCAGTGGTCACCTGGTAAAGGCAAAAATACAAAATTGTCTGTACTAACAATATATTCTGATGGCCAGGGTTTTAGTTAACATCAAATATGTGGGGTAACTCGGGATATACTCACTAACCTCTGGCTCAACACTCCATACAAGCAAGAATACAGGAAACACATGCAACTCCATATGAATTGCAGAAGGAGTCAATTCTGGATACATTGCGGGTGCTGCAAAAAGCACTTTTTGCTAACATCAAAGATTGAAACAATATTAATTTCATGAACTTTAGTCCTACTTTGTCTTAGGAATGGGGTCCATTCCTGTTATTGTATTAGAAACCCAATCATCTTGGAGAAATTAAAAGGGAGAAATGCACAATAGATATTGTAAAAAGCATGAACATTCAAAAGCAAACACTAGAATAAATTGCACTTCATTTTTGTCTGTACTTTACTTCAGAGGAACAACAAATCAAATTGGGATTGTTAATTTTAGTCTGAAGACCATTGCTGAACATACTTAGGACTTATTTGCAAATTCAAAGACCTTTCTTCAAAGTCCAGGCTTGCTGCAAGATACCGCAGTTTTCAGAAATTCAGATTATATATTTTATGCATATTATCTTGATTTGCCTGCAATTTTAGGTAAGATTTTGAAGAAACGGCATTGCCTGCAGTTCAGGGTAGTTTGGGAAACAAGTTAGACTGCATGTAGGTTTTCCTAACAAGGATATCTTTTTGAAATGTATTTTTTACTTCCATTATGGAAGCAATTTATGATCTTCAAAGCAAAAGATTTGATTAACCTTGATACGATTTCCAGCTTTGATATAAAATTTATATTATCCTGTTGAACTAGAGAAGTGTGTGTGTGTATACACGTGTGCATGCATGTGTCATAGTTCCTGTGTTGCCCATATCCTTATTTGGATAGGAGGAAGCTTCTTTGTTCACCAGTGAGAGTGGGGAGCTCTGAGCAGCCTATCTGTCCCTTGAGGAGTGGTTCCAGCCCAGTGACCTGTAGCTTTTGGGCCATTTTGGGCCATTTCCTATCTCTTTCTAACCCCCTGCTTTAAAGGCAGCTTTAGCGCACTTTTGCACTTGTAATTTAAAGTTTGTCCTGTTTTTTGCATTTACCTGTCGAGGCTACACACTCAAGTGCGCTAGCCTGTGTTACATATTTACTGCATTTTCCTGCTATTTGTTGAAAAAAAGAAAAACAAACAAAAAAAATTATCCTTGTTTCCCGTCTTTCCTGACCTAGAGTAGTCCAAATACAGGCTTTGCTGCATTCTGGACTTTTGGAAAGTTCCTGTGTTGCCCATTTCCTTTCTTGGATAAAGGGAGGCTTCTTTGTTCACCAGTGGCAGTGGGGAGCTTAGAGCAGCCTATCTATCCCTGGAGGAGTGTTCCCAGCACAAGAATCTGGTAGTCTATTGGCCGTTTTGGGCCAATTTCTAGCTCTTTCAAGTCCCCCTGTATAAAACCTGCTTTGGCGAGGTTTTTGCGCTTGTTACTACTCAGCCAAGCTCCTTTTGGTCCGGTAGAGTGGTGCTAGCAGCAGAGAGGCCAAAAGAGTGACTGCTAACCTGATAAAAGTGTTTTTTCCTGCTACTATCTGGGCAACTGTCTGATCTAGCTAAACTGCAAGTGTTTCTGCTTCTTGAACTGTTTAAAGTTGTTTTTGCACCTGCACTTTTAAAGTTTGTCCTGCTTGTTGCATTTACCTGTTGAGGCTACACACTCAAGTGCGCTAGCCTGTGTTAAATATTTATTGCATTTTCCTGCTGTTTGTTGCAAAAAACAAAACAAAACAAAAAAAAACAAATAAATTATCTTTGTTTCCCATCTTTCCTAACCTAGAGTAGTCCAAATACAGGCTTTGCTGTATTCTGGACTTTTGGAAAGTTCCTGTGTTGCCATTTCCTTTCTTGGATTAAGGGAGGCTTCTTTGTTCACCAGTGGCAGTGGGGAGCTTAGAGCAGCCTATCTATCCCTGGAGGAGTGTTCCCAGCACAAGAATCTGGTAGTCTATTGGCCATTTTGGGCCAATTTCTAGCTCTTTCAAATCCCCCTATATAAAACCTGCTTTGGCAAGGTTTTTGTGCTTGTTACTACTCAGCCAAGCTCCTCGTGGTCCCGCAGAGTGGTGCTAGCAGCAGAGAGGCTAAAAGAGCAACTGCTAACCTGATAAAAGTGTTTTCTTGCTACTACCTGGGTGACTGTCCGATCTAACTAAACTGCAAATATTTCTGCTTCTTGAACTGTTTTAAACTGTCTAAAGTTGTTTTTGCACCTGCACTTTTAAAGTTTGTCCTGTTTGTTGCATTTACTTGTTGAGGCTACACACTCAAGTGCGCTAGCCTGTGTTACATATTTATTGCAATTTCCTGCTGTTTGTTGCAAAAAAAGAAAAAAAAATTATCCTTGTTTCCCGTCTTTCCTGACCTAGAGTAGTCCAAATACAGGCTTTGCTGTATTCTGGACTTTTGGAAAGTTTCTGTGTTGCCATTTCCTTTCTTGGATAGAGGGAGGCTTCTTTGTTCACCAGTGGCAGTGGGGAGCTTGGAGCAGCCTACCTGTCCCTGGAAGAGTGTTCCCAGTGCAGGAATCTGGTAGTCTGTTGGCTGTTTTGGGCCAATTTCTAGCTCTTTCAAGTCCGCCTGTATAAAACCCGCCGTAGCGCGGCTTTGTGTGATTTTGTGCATAGTGCAGCATCGAGCAGCGCCGCTTATTTGGGTTTGAGCCTTAGAACTGATCTAGTTCTCATAATAAACACCCTATTCCTACGCTAAAGCCTAGCACTTGCTCACTAAAGCAATTATATAAGTCAGCACTAAGAAATTAAAAGCACTACACCCTCACAAACTCCCCTTGAGTAACTTGTTCCCCATTGGCCCTTTTTTTCAATTATAAAGGAATTCCCAATACTATTCTAGCATGTCCAAAGGTCAGTTGTCAATCTCCTCTCCGGTCCAGCTGGTGAACCTGGGAATCTTTAGGCAATGTTACAACTGCCTAATGTACACAGAAAACCCTCTCCTCCTCCCAACAAATTCCAACACATGTGAGAGATGCTACCGTATAGCCAAACTGGAGGCTAAGCTCTCTCAACTCAGTACTGGCGTAACCAGTCAGGAGGAGAAGGAAACCATACTCACTACAATTCCAGTCTCACATAGACCTACCACGACAGCAAACCAAACACATAAACACACAAAAACATACTTGGAGGCTCTAAATAAAAATCTGCCTAAGCAGGAGAGACCTCCAAAGCAGACACCCAAGCAACCGCTACCCCAAAACAAAACACGTGCAACACATAGCTCACAAATCCAGTGTGCCGAACAGTCACAGCCCTTAAGGCTAAACAACACACCTGATACACTCATAATAGGTGACTCTATCATCAGGCACACTGACGTCCCGCTCACCAGGCTGAAGAAGGAGAAGGTCATGGTGAGCTGCCTGTCGGGCGCTAGGATCCGCCACATAACACAAGCACTCAGGTCACTCCAAGGCAAGTACAAATATGACTCAGTCATTGTCCATGCTGGTGTGAATGACCTGAGATGTACCTCCCTGGACTACATGAAAAGAGACATAGAGGATCTCTCTGAGCATGTAGCCCAGGCCGGTATGACCCTGACCTTGAGTAGCATCTTACCTTCACCAAGAATGATGCCACAGTACGAAGACAAGATTATCAATTTCAACAATTGGCTTAAGTATTGGTGTCATTCAAAGGGGATCCAGTGCCTGTCAGCCTGGGATAACATGCTCAACAAGCCACGATGCTTCGCTAGGGACGGCTTGCACCTGTCACCCCTGGGCTTTCGGATATTGGCAAAGGCTCTTGCTACCCCCATAGTGCCTTTTTTAGGCAAGGCTCAAAAGACAAACCCACCTCCATAGGTATCACAAGGGATAAGAAACTGAGAGTAATGCTACTCAACGCCAGAAGTCTAAACCTCAAGATGCACGACAAACTCTCCTTAGCATGGAGAACATCGATATCTGTGCAGTAACAGAAACCTGGTTCAAGGCTCTCGAGAGCACCCCAGCACTACCAGGTTATACCTCATACCATGCTTTTCGGCCCCAAAACTTGGACCGAACCACAAAAGGAGGGGGAGTATCAATATTCGTCAAAGATACCCACACCTCCAGGTTGGTGGCACAGCACGAAGCATCAGAGACTATCCATGTGCAACTAACAGTGGGTAAAACTGCCTTCCAGTTTATAGCCTGCTACAGACCACCCTCCCAAACCCAGGAACCCCACTCAGACTTTCTGAGAACACTGGAAAATATGAAGGTCTCTCGAAACACCATTATATTGGGCGACTTCAACTACCCAAACATAGACTGGGAGCATTACTCTAGCTCCAACACCCTAGCCCAAAGGTTCCTAGAATTTATAAACTCAAATGCTATGGAACAACTTGTTACCACTCCCACAAGAGGGGAAAACATACTGGACCTGATCATCACCAACATGGGGACGCTATGCTCCAGACCAGAAGTGTATCCCTCACTGGTAAGATCAGACCATAAACTAATCTCACTGGATATTCACATCCCGACCCCATCCCATGCCCAGAAAACCACAGTGAAAAACTTCTCTAAAGCAAATTTCACACTCCTCAAAACTGAGGTGGAATCCTTCAAAGCTACCGGGCCTGTGGATAATACGGCCCAGACCACAAAATCCTTTATAAATGCATTCTATGAACACCTTCAGGAATGCATGGATCATGCAATTCCAAATAAAACCAAGACCCAATCCTCCAAAGGCAGACGTCCTGTCTGGTGGACCCCAGCCATAAACAAACTATACAATAGAAGGAGGAAGCTACTACATGACAGAGCAAAATCCCAAAAAGGGAAGGCATCTCTGATCAGTATTAGCAAAAAACTACGGGCACTCATAAAATCGTCTAAGGCCAGCTTCGAGAGAAAAATTGCACAGGACACTAAGGATAATCACAAAGCTTTCTTTAGTTATGTTAGGAACCTGTGTGGGAATTCCCAGATATGCTCAGAATTGGTCCAAAATGACAAAAAATACACCGAACCCACAGACATTGCCAACATCCTAGCTGACAGGTTCAGCGCAACCTCCCCCCCCTCCCCACCAAAAGGGTTAATATCTATCCCAGCAGAGTGCTGCCCCCCTGACATCTCAGATGCTCAGGTAAGAGCTGCACTCTCCAAAGCAAGAAACACAGCATCAATGGGACCAGACGGTGTCCCGAGCTGCGTCCTACATGAACTCCAAGAAGAGCTAAACCCAAACCTAAAACTACTGTTCAATCTCAGCCTTACTACAGGATATGTACCCAAAGAGTGGCGTACTGCAACAGTGGTCCCTCTCCACAAAGGTGGTGCCTCAACGGATCCTGGAAACTATCGCCCCATAAGTCTCACTAGCTTGGTCTGCAAAGCTATGGAAAGGATCATCATGGACCTTATAAATAAAGATATTGGGGACCTACAGACACTGGATCCTACCCAGTTCGGCTTTGTTAAAGGCAGATCCTGCCTCTTAAACCTGGCTGATTTCTTTGAAACAGTCACCAAGGCCATTGACAAGGGGAAGGTGGTCCACACAGCCTACCTGGACCTCGCAAAAGCCTTCGATACAATACCCCACTCGGGCATTATAGATAAGCTCACCAGCTTAAATATAAACCCCTATGTCACTAGATGGGTTGCAAACTGGCTCAAGGACAGAACCCACATGGTTAGAATAGCTGGAGCCATGTCAGACTCCAAACAAGTTACAAGTGGCATCCCACAAGGCTCAGTCTTGGGACCTCTCTTGTTCGGTATATATTTCTCGGAGGTACAGGCCAACATGGAAGGACTGTGGCTGACCAAGTTCGCAGATGACTGCAAACTGGGTGCCATAATAGACTCTCTAGCTGACACAAGCATCCTCCAAAAGGGCCTCATAGAAACAGACAACTGGTGCCAGAGCCATGGCCTCAAGCTAAACGCCAAAAAGTGTATAGTCATCCCCTTTGGCAAAAACAAAGTGCCCACAAATTATCACATAGGTGGTAATCCATTAAGTACAGAAGAAGTAACTAGGGACCTGGGGACCCAAGTTGATAGCAATCTCTCATTTGACAACCACGTGGCCAAAGTGGTTAGAAAAACATTTTATATAGCCCACCTAATCATGAAGGGATTCACATCTAGATCAGGGGAGGTCATTGTACCTATTTACTCATACCTCATTAGGCCCATAATTGAGTACAATGCCCCTTTTGGGATGTACCTTACCATACACCTGCAGCAACTGGAAAGGCCACAAAAGTACCTCACCAAGAGGATCAAAGGGCTCAAACAGATGCCGTATTCTGCCCAGTTAAAGAAACTCCAGCTCTACTTAGTGGCATACCGCCTGCTCAGCGGCGATCTGTGCCTGACGTATAAAGCTATGTCCAACCCGGAATTAATGGACATACTGCACCTCAGAAAATCCAAATCCCATTGAGCTACGCGCTCGAGGGACTTAAACCTCAGCACTGAAATAAATAGGACATGCTGGAGAGACAGATTCATAACCCAGAGGCTCCCTTCACTCTGGAATAAAATCCCAGTCCAGGTTAGGCAGAGTCCCTCATTGACTCTCTTCAAGAGGAATCTTGATGAGTGGATAGGTGATCGTAGGTTTACCCCAGGTATCACTTCTGTGTCACTGTTAGACAGAGGCACAGTATACTAACCTCAAAAAAGGGCATAGCAAAAATAATTTAAAATGGGTGGCGAAAGCCATACACACTCTGGCTAGGCTTATAAATGCCCTAGGGCAGATAGCCTAGTATGAACCTATGTGTGTGTATCATTTTAAACCGTATTTAAATCCCCTGCAGCATTAACGGATTTAATTTTTCCCTGAGTTAACACTAGCCAGAGGGATCATTCATTCAGTACAGAAAGAGATGTGAAGATTTTTAAATTGATCTATATTATTTTTTTGGTTTTGAATAAATAGCTTACTAAATTAATAAATGTATGCTTAGATTAAACAAAAATTGATTTGTTTTCCCATGGTGGTAATCCTTTCGCTGAAGCCATTTGACCTTATTAATTTTCTTATGTTTGGTGAATGATCTTGTAAAGATGTCTTAACTATTTCCTAAAATATGAAGTGAGCTAGATTAGAAGCTGCAGCTACAACTAACAGACAGAAAACTTTCAGATGGTGGCTCATTTTTGTGCCCTTTTAAGTGTGCAACATGGAAAATGAGGTTGAGTACAGCAGGCCTACTCCTAGTTTCCTGTCTGGTAATCAACCAAGGCAGAAAATGGGGATGTTAGATGTTTTTCAATAACTTTAATACTGAGTAGTGCAAAAGATATAATAAGCAGGAAATTAAAAATTAACCTGAGAGAAATGTCACTAGAAGGCTGAGTATCATGTTGAGTTGTGATTGGAAAAAGGCTACAATGGCTTGACTAAACTAAGGTGCCAATGACAAAAACAGAAATGAAAGTACTAGATTGAATATTTTCTTATGCAGAATAAAATGTCATAAAAAATGATTACATAACTCTCAACTTTTTTGCTCAAGGATCAGTGCCAAAGTCAAAAATATTGAGGGATAAAGGCCAAAAATCAGTTACAGATTTTAAATATTACTCCATTTCAATTAGAATGTTAATAGAGGACACGTTTTTTTTTTAATATTCATTTTCTAAAGAATAATAATGAAGAAGAAACTGCAATGGCCAGTATTATTGCTGCTCTGTAATTTTCTCTGACTTTATCAAAAAATCAAAATTATAAAGAACATGGCAAAAATCGGGGATGTCTGCAAAATTTGAGTTGCATTTAAGAACTATGAAAGTTGAGGCTTCATCCTTTTGCACACTTCTCATCCTGTTAGTGCAAGAAATATGGGCAAAGCCTAAAATAATGGGAGAACAAGAGCACAAAAAAGGGATAGATTTTAAATGTTGCTTTTATGAAGTTAGGAAGTCGCAAGAATAACTGGATTTGTGTTAGCATGCATTTTCTGAAGGATATAAAGTTTGAAACTCAAATGTATGTCATTATTTAATTCCTTCAACCCTCAGTGATTTGCCAGAAAAACACTCCTCTTATGATGAACAGGCCAAAAATATGAGACAAAAATCTGGACATTGCGAAAATCTGGAGAGGTGAGAGACAGTTTGGCTTTTTCCCAGTTAATAGTTTATACATTGAAAAAGAGCCATTGACTTGAAAGCTTTGTCTGCTCGGTACTTTGTACTTGTTTATGTTTTCTTAATGTTAGTCAAAGACTCCTGTAGCTTACATTTTAAATACTACCGTAACGATAAGTTAACCAAGGTAGGCAAAATGGACAATCACATATAAACTCAGTCACATTGGTAATAAAATGAAGTAGGTAATTGGTGATAATTAAGGGGTGACATAGATATGAAATGGGTAAATCAAAACCATACAATTAATAAGACTGCAAAATAAATGTTCACAAAACATGCAGTATAACAACATAAAAAGTGACAAGTGCTTAGGCAAAAAGGGAAATACTTAACATTCTGAAACTAGTTAAGTTGTAATGTTAAGTTCAAAGTTTAAATGTTTACAAAGGTAGCAAGATACATAGTCAAGACACCATCCCCCACTCTGGAATCATAGATAAACTTACTAAGTTGGGCATTAATCCCTGTGTCACCCAATGGGTTGCTAAATGGCTTACTGATAGAACCCACACTGTAAAAGTAGCCGACTCCAAATCCAGCTCCAGACAAGTGACAAGTGGAGTACCTCAGGGTTCAGTCCTGGGGCCGCTCTTGTTTGGCATCTACTTCTCTGAAGTACAGGTCAACACTAAGGGACTCTGGCTAACAAAGTTTGCAGATGACTGCAAACTAGGAGCCATTATTGAATCCCCAAATGATGTGGATACTCTACAAAAGGGCCTTACAGAAACAGATGCTTGGTGCCAGAGCCATGGGCTCAAGCTCAATGCCAAGAAATGTATTGTTATCCCCTTTGGGGAAAAAAACATGTATCCATGAATTACCATATAGGTGGCAGTACACTAAACACAGAAAGTGTGATAAGAGACTTAGGGACACAGGTGGATAGTGGTCTCACCTTCGATAACCACATTGCCACAACAGTCAGGAAATCCTTCTTTGTGGCACACCTCATCACGAAGGGCTTTTCATCCAGAAAAAAGGAGGTCATTGTCCCACTGTACTCATCCCTCATTAGACCCATTATAGAATACAATGCCCCATTTGGTATGTACCTCTCAAGACATCGGCAACAACTGGAAAGGCCTCAGAAATACCTCACTAAAAGAATCACAGGCCTAAAGCAGATGCCCTACGCTGACCGCCTTAAAAAACTCCAGCTATACTCTGTCACATATCGTCTACTCAGAGGCGATCTCTGCTTAACATACAAGGCCATGTCAAACCCAGAGCTGTTGGACATGCTACACTTAAAGAAATCCCAATCCCTCAGAGCTACACGCTCCAGGGATCTAAACCTTGTCATCACAATAAACAAAACATGCTGGAGGGATAGGTTCCTGACCCAGAGACTCCCCAGACTCTGGAATAGATTGCCCATACATGTCAAGCAGAGTGCCTCTTTGGACCTCTTCAAGAGGAACCTTGACGATTGGATGGGAGAAAGGAAATTCACCCCAGGGATCACGTCAGTCACTCTGCTAGACAGGGGTCCAGGAAAGTAAATAATGTGGGAAGAAATAGCCAGGGAATTGTTATGGCTAGGCTTGTATAGGCCCTAGGGCTGATAGCCTATTACCAACCTATGAACCTATAAGTATTCTCTTGCCAAGCAGGTACTTGCCCTGAAAAGTATTAAAATTGTTGAGAAAACTATTTGGGTTAAACCTTTTACTCCCTTGCATACCAGATGAAGTGATCATTCTAATGTTTCAGAAATTTTATAATTAACATCTTAAAGCTGTAAAAATTCACTTAACATTGTTTTAAAATATTTTATCTGGACTACTCACCAAAGCTGGTATTCTGTTAAATTCTTGGTCTGGGAGAAATTCCAGGACCTCTATTTAGGGAAGACAGCATTACTTGGATGCATCTAACAGTGTCTTTACCCTTTCATACTAGGCTAATGTCTACTATTTTGTTCTTTGTAAACATCAGATATGTGTTTCCATGCATGCACATGCTGTTTGTGGTGTGCTTGCCTTCGTAGGTACATATTCTTTTGGAGGCTCTCTCTTTCTAGTGTTTAGAACAAGATACCCACCAAGCATCGTCACCCACAGTGTCGCATTCAAAGCTAGTTGAATTAATTTTGTCTACTCTGTTTTAGTGACACCATCTAGCTTTTCCAACATGGGGCTTTCTGTCTGAATTTGGGTCGGCATTTGCTCATTTAATATTCTATATTTCTCTTCATGGATGTTCTAAAGACATTAAGTTTTATGACCATTTATGCCTTGCCAATACCTTCCCTCATGCCACACTTCCTTTCTCCATGAGGGTCAAACAAGTCAATCCTGGAGTATATTTGTGAATTCCCATATGATCATCTACAGTGTGTTTAAAGAAAGATATTCAGGTGAACTGCCTAACATGCAGGGAAAGTTTATTACAAAGGTTTGGGAGATGCTGGATTATAAACCTGATCCTTAATGCTTTATTTATCTGATGGTGAAGATTTATGGACTTTGTTCTAGTACTAGTGGAGCACTTGGACTTGTGGACATACAGGAGATCCAGGCAATGGGGTCTCTAAAGGCACAGTAAGACTGAGATTCCCTCCCAAATGTCCATAAGAAAATTGGTAAAATTAAAGCTGTTTGTTTGCAAGGATGCTGGCGATGTCTGTTGGGTCAAAATAGGGTGAGTCAAGTTCAGGGCAATGAAGGGTACTGTTTCTTAGATTTTTTTTACCTTATAAATGTTAAAAATAGTCCAACAGGAACTTTGGCCTGAAGGATTTTCATATCCGTAATTATGTAAATTAATTGATAATGAGAGAAATCAATACAAGCTTATAATTGCAATAATTAAACTAAAATCTTTAGTTAGAAAAAACTAATTTTGCTGATTGCAGTTTTAAAATACTGGTGATGAAAATGAGGTTATTCATACCTGGAGGTGTTACTTAAATTAAGTCACTATATCAAATACCAATATAAAGTTTTATTTTCCCACTGCCCAACCCTTTGACTTTTTGCTCTCTTATCTGATATAGCAAACTCATAATTGTAGTCACCTGGACAAACACTGTATGCTTATACAAAGTATCTTTCATGTTCTTTCTCTCACTATCATAAAGATGATGGTAGATTCTTTTTCATAATGTTTGTTCTGTTTACCCTATATAAAATGAAAAAGACTTCTCATAAAGTGCAATATAAACTACCCTACTTGAACTACAGTTACCTCAGTAGTTTATTATTAAATTAATTTGGAAGTGTTGTTGTTGTGTCTTTCGGCTTTTCCCAGTTAGGGGTCGCCACAGCGGAACTCCGGTCCGCTAATGATTGGTAGTTGATTTTTACGTGCCGAGTTACCTGCCCTGATGCACAACCTTCAACAAAGGTACGCCCATTCATGCATGTCTCCACGCAGAAGACGCTCTAGCTGAGAATCGAACCAAACAGCATCTTACTGTAAGGCGACAATGCTGTTACCTGCAAAAACATTGCACTGAGTACGAAACATTTCCATGTTCTGCATCTATATTGTTGCTAACTCTGATATAACCTCTTATTGCACTCTATTTCAAAATAATTCTTCGGGTTCAATCCATGTTTGTAAATGTTGTTGATTACTCTTCACTAGAGCAGCCCCAAACTGCCTTACCCTCCCTGCCCACAGTTCCAAAAGGCCAGAAATGTGACAGTGGGCTTAATCAGTAGAGTTGTTCCCAGCTTTAGGTTCATTGATACTATGGTCAATTTCCAGGCAGATCTCGGCATAAAAGCCAACAACTCTTGATAATGCCAAGCAAGTAGGCAAGGCTGTATACATTTCAATAGGCAGGCAGCCCTCGGCTGTAGCTTTGTCAATTTTTATACAACAAATACCCTCTACAGTCCCATTCTGTGTGAAGGGCCTTGCCAGCGTCGTCTTTTGGGCATCTGATATCTAAATAACGTTTCTAATAGAAATGTTTCTAGCACTTCAGGCTCCCCATTCCTTTACAAACTCATAATTTGCACAAACTGGTCTATAAACAACCAAAGAATTCCCTTACAGGTGAATTCCACCTTCTTTTCTGTCCTGGACTCCCTAAGATAAGACACCCAACTTGCCTCTTTCTTGTACTGTTGTGAAATATGCTAACATTTTTCAAGAACCATGGAGCAGCTATAAAAGAAAAACTTATTTGATTGTTTACTAGGATTCTAACATAGTCTGCCTATGCAGTGTCACTTGCTTAACAGGTAATACATTCACGTTGGACTGCCGAAGATAAGACACCCAACTTGCCTCTTTCTTGTACTGTTGTGAAATATGCTAACATTTTTCAAGAACCACGGAGCAGCTATAAAAGAAAAACTTATTTGATTGTTTACTAGGATTCTAACATAATTGTCTGCCTATGCAGTGTCACTGGCTTAACAGGTAATACATTCACGTTTGATGGTGGGAAAATCAGAAGGCCATGGGTTCCATCTCCAGACCATACAGTTGGATTCCCAATTTAGTACTAACACTTTAGTGCAGTATAGGAAGGGTGCTGCACTCCTGAGGTACTGCTCTTTGGATGCAACATTAAACTGACAAGTCACATGGATGACACTGTGGTGATTATCAAGACAGCAGGTAAGTCCCTCTGCTCTTTGCATTAAAGTGGTCCCTCATCAGGGGAGACCAGAGGTGGTATTTATACTATTAGAGGAAATTTGGTCAGGGCATCTGGGAACTTCCCCTACTTGGCATTGTTAAGTGGGACCCATTTTATAGGAACACTTGCTGTTTTTATTCCAGGTGCAGAGTTAGCTTGGAGAAACAGGGAGGTAGATGGAAAGAGAAGGAGATGATGTGGTAAAAGAAATGAAGGAGAAAGCAAATATTGAGACCGGATAATGTTTGCAGGATTTTGAGGAAATGTTTCAAAGAAATTTGTTTGATAGAGATGAGACAAATGATGGATGTATAATTACAACCCTTCAGTTGGAAGGACTGCAGGATGATTTGCTTAAAGAAATGGTGATGCAGAGTGAGCCAGAAAATGGAGATTTTTGGGTCTGTATTGGATGCTCGAACGTTTAAAAGTTCGAGTGTCATATGGTCGATACCATATGATCGAACTTTTAAAAGTTTAAACATCCAAAATAAAAACTACACAACCTACCTGAACATTTTAAGCAGGGGGGAAAGCCCTCCTGCAGCCCCCACACCCCCTACTCTTTAAATATACCAACTCTGAGATCCTACTACAGTGCAGGAAAGGGAAATCTTCCCATTCCACGTTGTATGGAGATCTCAGTTGAAACGTTCGAACTTTCAAAAGTTCGATCATATGGTGTTGACCGTATGACACTCAAACTTTTGAACGTTCGAGCATCCAATATAGATCTGATTTTTCCTGGGAGGATATTATGGAGAAAATGCAAAAGGAGGATGCAGAGACAATTCTGAGGAATAGTGGTAAGATGGAAAAGAAAACGTATGCAAAGAAACTAAAAAGGCAAAAGTGGAGTAGAAAAAGAAAGGGAAAAATAGAAAGGATTCAAAGTAAAGAGGTAAGCATAAAAAAGGAAATTTATATGATAAATGTTACAAGTTATAAGATATGGTAAGTTATAACTTTGGGACAAAAATTTATGGACTTACAAAAGGGGTATTTATAGAACTGAAACATATATTATAGTAGCAGAAGGTTTAGTTATAGGAAAAGGGAGGAGGTAGTTGAAACAGGATTTTGTGATCATCTTGCAATATGGCTAGAGATAAAGTGAAAGGAATAAAAAGGATAAATGAGAAAGCATGGAATGAAGGAAAGAGATTAGTAATACATTTGTGGAAGGATGATGTTACTATGAGAACATTTTATAAAAATTGCTCTGAATGGTGGGTGATATTTAAGGAAAAAATATAAAAAATGTTTACAGTAGCAGTATGATAGAAAAGTGGAGAAAGAAAAATATAAAGGAACATTTAATGATGCATTGGAAGATTTATAACATGATGGAAAGTATTTTGATAAAAAAAGAATTGTATGAAAGAAATCAAGAAAAAATACAGAAATTGTTACATAAGCAAAGATATTTTACAAGGAAAAAGAGGCAAAGTATTCAGTTACTTAAGAGAGATGTTCTTCATCTCACATTGCTGCAGTCCTTACACTTGGGTAGTCCGCTGTCCTCGATCGGCCCGAATATCGAAGTATTAGGCTGACGTCGGTCAAGGCGCTTAAGACTGACATCAGGACGTCAGGGTACAAATGCGCATGACCGACGTCATATCCTCAGTCTTTTTTGCCGCATGGTCCGATGCAGAAGCAGCGTTGCAAGTGCCGTTCGGCGTTCTGAAATTTTTCGTATTCGGAGTTTCAGACCGAGTCAAAGTTGGCTAAGTACCCCGTTCGAGAATATTTTAGTTTTTTCTTGCCTCAGTGGTTTACCGGATGTCAGAAAAAGTGAATAACTGTATTTCTTGTGGGAAGCAGATACCGCATAGAGATTATCATACTTTGTGTATTCCTTGTTTGGGGCCTGAGCACGACGTTGTTGGGTGTCGCTTTTGTGCTAGGTTTAATAAGCGCACTATTGCGAAGGTTAGATTGTGCCAGGTTGGTCTTCGAAGCGGTGCAATTACAATATGCCGCCGGATGCTCCGACGCCCGCTTCTTCAAGAAGCGCAAAGACAAAGCAGTTAAACCCGGCAAGAAGAGTCGTCCGCACGGACGCCGGTTCTTTGAGGCGTCAGTGGAACCGGTGGTTCCACCGAGGCTTCTCTGGAGTCCCAGGGGAGACTTTGATATTGCAGGATGTGGCCTCTCAGGAGGCAGGTCAGGCTGAAGGGGCTTCTCAAGTTACTGTACTCCCTCCCTTCCTAGGGTGGTTAGGCCCTCTCCTTCTGTTTCCAAGGCTTCTCCCAGAGGCAGGCCAGGTTTAGCTTCTGTTGGTGTCACTCCTAGTTCTTCAGGATCTGTGCCCAAGAAGCACATGCTCAAAATGGCAGAAGATTTAATTACTTTGATTAGAGGTTCTTTGCCCCCTCCTGATAAGAGGCCTAGGGTGGAACCAGAGTTGGGGAGTTTTGAGCAGGTTTCGGATGTTTCAGAGTCTTCGGCTGAAGACTTGCAGGAGTATTCTCCTTATTCTGATTCTGATGTGGATGATTCTACTCCTTCTGCTTCTCCTCCAGAGGATTTTTCTTTTCAGAGACTCTTCATTCTATGAGGGAACATTTTAAGTGGGAAGGTCAGGACTTCTCTGATTCCAGGAAAAGGCTTAGGGAATTTTGCTTTTACCCCAGCATAGGCCTTTGGCTATTCCTCCTGTTCTGGATGTTGTGGAAGATGTGTTTGCAGAGGCTTCTCTTAATCCTGATTCTTTGCCTCCTGCTCCTGTTAAACCGGACAGGTATTACAGGGTGCCTGAAGCTCATAAATATCTGTATAAGAGTCCTAGGGCGGACCCAGAAACAGTTAGTCAGGGACCTAAGGGTGTCAAGGCCTCTGTGGTAAAAAATCCGGTTCCTCCAGATAGAGGCCAGAGCTTTGGATAGATGGGGAAAGAAAGTCTATACTTCTTCCACCTTAGCTATGAGGGCTTTGAATTGCCAGTTTCACATGTTGAAATATCAAAACTATCTTCTTTCTCAATTGAAGTCTAAGGTAGATGCTCTGGCAGAAGGCATTGTGTGTAAAGAATTACAAGATTTGGTACATGTTTCTGAACAGGTGGGTAAGCATTCTTTGCAATGTGGATTTGATGCTGTACAGGCCTCGTCTAGGGTGGCTGCCACTGGGTCAGTTCTTCGCAGGCACGCCTGGCTGAGGGATCAGAACTTATCTGACCATGTTAAAACAAGGATTTTAGATGCTCCTTTACAGTCTGATGTATTGTTTGGTTCACCTGTGGAGGCAGTTTTAAAGAAAATGGAAGACAAGGCTAAGTCTATGCAGACTGTTAAAGATTTTTTGCAAGTTCAGCCTCCGAAGTTTAGTAGGAATTGGCCTGCTAAGGGGTGGACGTACCCTTCTTATGATTCACAGTCTAGGGAAGATCTAGACGTGGTAGGGGTACAGCTCAGGGCTCTTTCAGACCTAGAACAGGGAGTTCACCTGCACAGTCTTCGGGTGAGGGCAGGGGCCAGTCCTTTCGTAAACAGGCCCAATGACCTACCTTTTCAGCTGCCAGAGCCTTCTTGTCTGGCAGCACCTTTGGGAGGAAGGTTGGCACTCTTCAAAGAAAATTGGAGTTTGATTACCCAGGACAGATGGGTATTGGATATTATACACCAAGGTTACAGGTTTTATTTCCATACATTGCCTCCTTTCAAAGGCATGCCAGACGTTCCTCCTCAGCAAAGAATAGAGGCTCACAAACAAATTTCTCTGCTGCTGCAAATAGGGGCCATACAGCCGGTCCCTCTGCCAGAAGTAGGCCTAGGATTTTACTCACGCCTGTTCCTAGTACCAAAGAAGGGGAACACGTGGAGACCAATTTTGGATTTGTCTATCCTCAACACTTATCTGGACATTCCCAAGTTCAAAATGTTGACGTTACAACAGCTTTTACCTCTGCTGGGCAAAGATCACTGGAATGGTGGCTCTGGATCTCAAGGAAGCTTACCTTCATGTTCCTATCAGGCTAAGTTGCAGGAAGTATCTGCGTTTTCGAGCTGGGACTTCTCATTATCAGTTCTCTGCATTGCCCTTTGGCTTATCTACTGCGCCCAGAGTGTTCACAAAGGTTCTGGCTCCAGTGATAGCTTTCTTCAGGCTAAAAGGAATACAGATCTATCCTTATTTGGACGATTGCCTGATTCTGGCCAAAGGAAGGGACGAGCTTCTTCATCATTTGCAATATGTGATAGCAGTGCTAAGATGCCTGGGGTATTCTGTGAACGAAATAAAGTCCAGTCTAGTACCCTCTCAAGACATGTGCTTTCTGGGTGTGAGACTGAATACAGCATCCCAGATGGCCTTTTGACCCCGGACAAACAAAAGAATCTTTCACTTTACTTCCATCAATTGTCTCATCTGTCCAGGCTGACTGCAAGGACAGTCCTTCAAGCCTTGGGGTTCATGGCATCTTGTATTCTGGTGCTTCCCAATGCCAAACTGCATATGAGGAAGCTACAATGGTATCTCAAAAATGTATGGACTCAGCACTGCCAAGATATGGACACTGTCATTCAGATAATACCTTGCATTCAAAAGGAGTTTTTGTGGTGGGCTCAGGAATGTCACCTAAACAAGGGACTCTCTGTGACCCGCCAGAGGCGAGTCAGATTCTAACGACAGATGCCTCAGACAAAGCTTGGGGAGCTCATCTAAATGGAAAGTGGATACAAGACACGTGGCCTGCCAGACTACAACATCTACATATCAACTTGAAGGAGATGTTAGCAGTCCAATTTGCATTAATAGCTTTCAAGGATTTACTTCTTCCAGGGCAGGTGTTGGTTCTAACAGACAACACAACTGTCATGTGGTACATCAACAAGCAAGGGGGAACACATTCTTATCCTCTATGCAGGCAAGCAATGATTTTGTGGGAGACTGCTCTCAGTTTACAACTCAATCTTCAGGCAAGGTTTCTGCCGGGAGCACAGAACTCCTTAGCAGATGTGTTGAGCAGACGAATTATGGATCCCCACGAGTGGAAATTGGATCCTCATGTATTTCAGAAATTGACAGTGTCATGGGGAACTCCAGACATAGATCTGTTCGCTTCTCCACTAAACTACCAGCTGCCAAAGTTTTGCACAAAAAGGTTTCATCCCACAGCTTGGAAAGTGGATGCTCTTTCTTTCAATTGGAGCAATCTTCATGTGTATGCCTTTCCACCTCTGCCTCTCCTCCCAAAGGTACTCCTAAAGGTCAGACAGGACAAGCCGAAGATGATTCTAATAGCTCCAGGTTGGCCTCGACAGCACTGGGTACCCATTACTGAGAAGTCTGGTTCGGGAGCCTCCATGGCCTTTGCCTTCGATTCCACACCTGCTGTCTCAAGAGAACAGTCATTTACTCAATGTCAAACTTCACTCTCTTCACCTAAAAGCCTGGCATATTCTGTTTTAAACCCTGGAGGGTCTCAGCTTCCGCAGCAAGTTTTGAATGTTATTTTGGAGGCCAGAAGGCCTAGTACAAGGAAAGTATACGCAGATAAATGGAAGAGGTTTTTATTTTGGAGTGCAGCAAAGGAATTTGATGTTGCTAAGCCTAATTTAAGTGTGGCTCTTCAATATCTTGCTGAGTTACTGGACAAAGGTTTGTCCTTCTCTTCTATTAAGATTCATGCTGCAGCAATTTCTGCTCACTATGACTGTGATCCACCATTGTTTTCTCATCCTTTGTTTAAGCAATTCCTTAGAGGGGCAAAGAATATAAGACCCCCACGTAGAGCTCCTACTCCTGCTTGGGATCTCAATTTTGTGTTGGAGAAACTCACTCTACAACCTTTTGAGCCTGCAGCTACTGCCGAGTTGAAATATTTATCATGGAAGACTGCTTTTTTGTTGGCCATTACCTCTGCGAGAAGGGTTTCTGAATTACAGGCCCTTATGGCAGTTGAGCCTTTCTTAATTTTCCATAAGGATAGGGTATCTTTACGCACTAATCCTTCCTTTATGCCTAAGGTGGTTTCTAGTGTGGCTTTAAACCAAACTATTCATTTGCCTACTTTTTATGCAAACCCCCAAAATAAAGGGGAAAAGATTTTGCACACCTTGGATATACACAGGCAGTTGCGATATTATTTGAGCAGAACTAAAGGGTTCAGGCAGTCTCAGCAGTTGTTTGTTTCTTTTGCTTTGGGTTCTCAGGGCAAGCCTGTGTCAAAACAAACTATTTCTAAGTGGATTGGGTTTTGTATTGCTTTCTGTTATTCCCATCATGGTAAGGAGGTTCCAGCTGGGATTAGGCCTCATTCCACTAGAGCTACTGCCACTTCTACAGCTTTTTAAGGGGTGGCAACTAAAGATATTTTGGAGGCAGCTACTTGGAGTTCAGTGCATACTTTCTCTAAGCATTATCACCTTCCACTTTACTCTAAATCTAGAGCTGGGTTTGCCACTGCTATTTTACAGGGCATTTTGGCAGCTCCTACTACTTTATAGTTTTGCCATCCTCCCTTACCTCTGCTTTGGGATTCTACCCAAGTGTAAGGACTGCAGCAATGTGAGATGAAGAACATAGTACAGTTTTGTACCTACCATAAATGTAGATGTTCGAAGATCCACATTGCTGCAGTCCAATTTACCCTCCCTCCTTCCCCTCTGTTGTTAGAGGCGGTTGTGTGGTTTGGGTTGTAAATATTGTGCATATTGTATATATTGTTCATATGATTAGTGCAAGGGTGGTTGGTTGTTTTTTGCTGTCTTTTGGTTTTGACCTTTCTGTTTAGGGTCTTCTGACATCTGGGGCAAGAAAAGACTGAGGATATGACGTCGGTCATGCGCATTTGTACCCTGACGTCCTGATGTCAGTCTTAAGCGCCTTGACCGACGTCAGCCTAATACTTTGATATTCGGGCCGATCGAGGACAGCGGACTACCCAAGTGTAAGGACTGCAGCAATGTGGATCTTCGAACATCTACATTTATGGTAGGTACAAAACTGTACTTTAGTAAAGGAAGATTGTAATGTTATGACAGAAATAAAACATGTAAAAGGAGAAATAGAAAAACTAAGGAAAATATTATAAATAGTGTAGTCAATATGTACAAGAAATGTTTAAAGAAAAAATGAGGTAGTAAAAAATACATGGAAGGTAAAAAAGTTAATATAAAAAGAGAATAAATAGGAGATTTCTTTAAATGAGGTAAATAGACTAGTAGGATAAGTAAATATAGATTCTGCTGTGGGCCCAGATGGAATAGGGTATGAGATGTATAAAAATTAAGCAAATGGCAACATTATAGGCAACCTTAATAAGGTATTTGACACAAACAGAAATGAAATCTTATGTGGAATAATGAAATAATAGAATATAAGTGAGAACATTAGGAAATTATGTATGTTAGCATATAGTAATGATAAAGTAAAAATACTTGTAAATGGTTGGTTAAGCCACGAGGTACTTCTGAAGAGTGGTGCAAGACAGGGATGTCTAATGAGTTGTATACTCTTTGCGTATGAATATGATGGCATGTGAACAAAATTACAAAATTAAGGAGGTGAGGTACACCTGAAGGGTTAAGATTACTAGTACTGCTAACATATGCAGATGACATTATAATTACAAAAAACTAAATTTGGATAAAAGAAGTAAGAATTTGCACACGAGTGTCCAGAGATGATAGGTATGGCTTTAATAAAGAGAAAAGTAAAGGTCTGGGTGATGTAGTAAAGAGGGGGGGGGGTATATTTTACAATGTATGACATTTTTGTGTTGGGTATAAAATTTGAGAATGGGGGAAAATAGTAGAAATAAAACAAACCTATCTTTTCTGTAGAACATATAAATTATCATTCAGAAAAAAAAGCTTTTTTGATAAATTCAGTACTGATGGGGAAAGTAGCATCATTAGCAAGTATATTTATGCTGCCAACAGTATTTGAAAAGGAATTATTACAGATACATTTTTCATTTATATGGGGTTCTAGAGTAAACCCAGTAAAAAGAGGATTTTTTTATGTAAATAGTGGAGGAGGAGGTGGTTTAGGGTTAATTAACCCAGTGTTATATGCTGCTTCATTAAATTTGTACAAAATGTTAAAGTGGATAAATGAAAAATATGAGAGATTAGTAGTAAAACTATATAAATCCAAGTGTGTAAAAAGAGAGAGTGAGTGTTAAATGAAAAAATAAAATGTTACCAAGAAAAGTATTTTGTGGAAAATAAGAATTGATGATTTAGAAAAAGATAGAAAAGTATGGTATAAGAATGTAATGATAAAACATTACTGTGTAAAACTGTGGTAAAATCTAACAGATGAAAAAATCTAATTTATAAACATAAGAAGTGAATGGAATAACCAGAAAGTAGAATGCCAAGAATTTGGGTCTATATTATAACATCAAAGTTCAAAAACTTTGAATGTTATAATATCGAACCAGAGTGAAAGCTGACAATAGCAAAGCCTCGGAACATCGAAATTTTACCTAGGGTAAGATTTCGGTGGTCCGTGGCTTCGCTATTTATGACAGTGTGATGCGATGGTTACGGATTGGGATCAGGTAAGTGTGGTGCGATGGTTACAGGCTGGGTTAAGGTAAGTGAGCAAACGGACTGGGGTAAGGTGAGTGCGCAGTAGTTAGGGACAGGGCGCGGGTGAGGTGAGTGTGCAGTAGTGACAGACTTTAGGGTTAGGGGCGGGTTAAGTGAGTTAGGGTTAGGGCACGGGTCAGGTAAATGTGCGATTGTGTGGATGTGAGGGTTAGGGAGTGGGTAAGGTGAATGTGCAATAGTTATGGACCTTAGGGTTAGGGCTGGGTTAAGGTAAGTGGGTAGCTAGTGGTGTATGTCTGGTTTAGTGTAGGGTTTTGTGAAGTGTATGTGTATGGATTATTTATTTTGGTGTGCTTGACTTGTGTGCATATTTGTCGGAACAGCAGATTTTTTTCCCTGGGAAAAAATTCGCTATTCTGACTGTTCAGTTTTCGATTGAATGGGGTCGATATTATAACATTCAATGTTTTTTAGACTTAGATGTTATAATATAGACCCCAAGAATTTTTGTGGAGACTGGTAATAGATAAATTGCCAGTAAAAGGAAATATGCCATGTAAAAAGAAAAGTGATAGAAAAATGTTTATAGTGTCAAGAAGAAGAAACTATGGAACTTGTTTTTGAAATGTAAAACAGTAAAAAATTTATGGGGAAAACTATTTTAAATTTTTTTTCAAAGGTATAAAAGTGGATAAAATAAACATGGATATGATGAAATATGGATGTTATAAGAACTATGTTAGAATAGATAAGTTATTTGATGTTATATGGAAAGAAAGAATAAATGCAATTATGTTTAATGGTAAATGGATTTTTGTAACAATGTTAAGTAAAATCAGATGGTTATAGAAAAAGGAGTGGAGGCTAATAGGGATGAACATTTAGTATGATTGTAAAGGAAATTATGAATATGTGTAAACAGATTTGTATATTTATATGTGTACATATGTAAATATTTGTAAATGCATAAATATTTTGTAAATAAGAGTTACTTTGTATATAAACAAAGCCCCCCTACTCTTTGGTGCTGTGGGATATTTGACATCTACCACAGCTACCATCAACTCAAACAGATGGGACCACTGTTTAACATCTCATCAAAAGGATGACAGACTCAGGAGAGCAGCACCCTCTCTTTATGCTGTACTGCATGTAATGCAGTGTCAGCAGTCTGTATACCAGATGAGGAATGGAACCCACAATGTTCTGCATCAAAGGCAGCTGTGCTACTTGTTGTGTGACTGACTGTCTTAAAAACTTTCAAGTGCATGAAAAAAAAACTTGTCTCCTTTGGATTCTTTTCAAGTCATTGATTACTGAGATCATCATCCATTGAAGAATCATGGCTGGAGAAGGCTAGAGAGGATGACATGAGTGATAATGTAAACTTGCATTGATTTCTTTGGATAGATAGACTTTGTGGAATATTGACTTGGCTCAATGTATTTGAGAATGAGTGAACACAGATTACTAACAACACCTAAAAACTGCAGTGATTTCATTTATGGACCATGCTGGGGGAGGAGGCAATCTCTCTACATGTTATTCACTCAGACATCTAGCGGATATGTAGTTGCCTTGACTATGCAGTTCAGATTTGCAGACCCTCCACTCTGCCACCAGTTCATATAGATGTTTGTTAATGGGTGGTAGTGGTAAGTTATAGCTAACCACAAACCTTATTGGAGAGTCACCCCACATTATGGTGGACCCAATTTGCATGTCCTCTTAGTTCTTAGACTTTACATATGGCATAACTTTAAGGTCACTGTCCACCCCAGGATACCTTTTCTCTCATCTATAACTATGGAATGAGGTAGCCGCAAACTTTATAACCTGATCTCAACAGACTCCCTTGCTCCTCCTCAGACAAATTGGTTTTCCAAAGGTGCACTGCAAATAGAACACCACCATGCATGTTGAAAGTGCCTGACACATTTAATAGCGATGCACAATAGTACTAATGGCCATGGAAATAAGCTGCTGAGCTTAGCCATTCCACCTCTTTTGAAAATATGATACTTTTGACCTCCTCTGTGTGTTCAACAGCTTCTATATACCCTTTCTTTGCCCTTAATACTTCTCTTGCTTGGATGAAGAACAAAACCCAGCTCAGAATACATGCACTCACAACCCCTCCTCAAAATGAACTATTTACAAATCTTCAACATGTTATACCCAAGTGGCAAACTGCCAGGCTGCCAGAGCCTTTGGCCAATGCATAGGAGAACTGGGGGAATTAAAGGTAAACAAATCTCCCATTTATGGGTACAGTGCTTGACTACCAGACATGCATCTTTGTCATACAAATAGTCGTAAGCTGTTATAAAGTCTGGCCTTCCTTTATAACCTTATTATTTTTATTTAGCTTGGACACCAATATGGAAGTAGAATAATTTGACCCTGATTTCTTAAAAAAATGGGGAAAGAAACAAAGTAACATCTCAACTCATTTTCACATCAGATACTTTGTACCACACTACATACCATATTATTCTTTCAACTTCTAGAGCACCACTGAATTGTTGAATCGCACACTTCCTGCTCATCTGGGGCCCTTTCACTAGATGCATGTGCAACTTCCCCTACATTTCAGATTTGTAATTCCTTTTTTAACCAACACATGATTAAACCAAAACATAGCTAGTCAAAGACCTATAATATGTTTCAGCTCCGAGGTATAAAAAAATACAAAAATGCATACTGTAAAGACCCTAGAAAAATGCATGGTATAAAAAACTAGAAGATGCATACAATCACTACTTCTCAAATGTGTCACCAATAATCTTCTATCTTCCACACTCCGCATGAATTCAGACCGTACCCCACAACACTTTGTCACTTTATAACAAAAACTGAAGCATGAACAATCCAACATCAGTTGTGTTCTTAGACTTGTCAAAAGCATTTGACAACATTTCCAATGCAAAATTTAGATCTTAGCCATCTTTGTTTCCTGGCTCACAAACTACCTCTTAAATAGATCTTGGGTTGTAAAATGGCAGGCCACTTTCTCCTCCTTTCTTCCCATCTCAGTTGGAGTTCCCCAAGGATCCATATTCGGATCACTACTCTTTATCAGCTTCATCAATGAACTCCATACAGGTAACAAGTATGCCCCTATTGTCCTATATGTTGATAATTCCTCACTAATCTGTACAGCTAGTAACTTTACAGACTTAGAAAACCTAACTAAAGAATTCCTCATATCTAGTGAATTGTAATTATCCAACTCCCAACTGGTTTTGAACCCTCAGAAAACCAAATTAATCTATTCAACCCCAAACAACTATCTAACCAAAATACAACTTCACAATAACCTTTTCTAATAATACTATAATACAAGTATCCCACACAAAGCTGTTAGGTGTCACTGTAGGTGATAACCTAAACTTTGACATCCACATGAGACGCAGTAAGAAAAACTCACCAAAAACTATGCACACTGTACAAAATTTCTCTGTACTTAACTAATTCCTCACATAAACAGACCCGCTCCACTTTCTTGCTCCCAACACTCCCATATACTGAACTTATAATGCTAAATCTGTAGGCCTCCCTAATGAAACCCTGGAACAATGCTATAACAAAGTCACCAAATTCACAATCAGCATGCCCTATAAGGGACATCACTGCCTTGCTTTGAAACATCTCTCCTTGTTAGAATTACTACAACCCCTAATCTTCTCATAATTATCACCTTGCATAAAATAATTTATAATGCAGAATATTGCCCAGACTTGAGCAATTTATTCCAGAGTTACTCCCCAAATAGACCACTATGCTCCAAAAACTGCTCCTTTATGTAACATCCTCCAAATAGCCAAGATGGAGAGTTTGTAATCCTCATATGTTACTGTATCATGGAATAACTTGCCCATATACAGTGGATATAAAAAGTGTACACACCCCTGTTAATGTTAAATGCCAGGTTTTTGTGATATAAAAAAATGAGACCATAATAAATCATTTCAAAACTTTTCCCACCTTTAATGTGACCTATAACTTGTACAATTCAATTGAAAAACAAATCTGTTAGGGGAAAAAATACAAAAAATAAAAAAGTACAATAAACTGGTTGCATAAGTGTGCACACCCTTAAACTAATACTTTTTTGAAGCACTTTTTGATTTAATTACAGCATTCAGTCTTCTTGGGTAGGAGTCTATCAGCATGGCACATCTTGACTTGGTAATATTTGCCCACTCTTCCTTGCAAAAGCGCTCCAAATCTGTCAGATTATGAGGGCATCTCTTGTGCACAGCCCTCTTCAGGTCACCCCACAGATTTTTTATTGGATTTAGGTCTGGGCTCTGGTTGGGCCATTCCAAAAACTTTCATTTTCTTCTGTTGAAGCCATTCTTTTATTGATTTGGATGTATGCTTGGGGTCATGGTCATGTTGAAAGGTGAAATTCCTCTTCATCTTCAGCTTTCTAGCAGATGCCTGAAAGTTTTGGGCCAAAAGTGACTGGTATTTGGAACTGTTCATAATTCCCTCCACCTTGACTAAACCTGAGTTCCAGCTGAAGAAAAGCAACCCCAAAGCAGATACTGCCACCACCATGCTTCACCATGGGGATGGTGTTCTTTTGGTGATGCAAATTATTTTTGTGCCAAACGTACCTTTTGGAATTGTGTCCAGACATATGGAGAATATGGGAGATTGTTGTCACATGTAGTACACAGCCAGTACTTGCCAGAAATTTCTGCAGCTCCTTCAGTGTTGCTGTGTAGGTCTCTTGGCAGAGTCCTTGACCAGTTTTCGTCTTGTCTTTTCATCAATTTTGGAGGGACATCCAGTTATTTGCAACATCACTGTTGTCCCATATTTTCTCCACTTTTTGATGACCGTCTTCACTGTGTTCCATGGTATATCCAATGCTGTGGAAATTTTTTTGTAAAAATTAATACAAGGCACAGGGAGCCCAACTATTGAGACAAAACTTCTTTAATCCAAAACGAAACGACATAATCCTAAAACAAGCACAAATAATAATGCTGCTGTACAAAATTCCCTTTAAGTTTTCGTCAATCAATTTCTTCAGATAAAATTACCTCGTATAGCAAGCTCTTTATATACAGTTCTAAATTTTCAAAGGACCAATAGGAAAACAACATAGATTAAAACAATACATAATAAAACTTGTTTCTTCCTTGTATTAAAATGACATCTAAATTTCACTCAAATGTATGTTAATATATACATATATATATATATATATATATATATATATATATATATATATATATATATATATAAAATCAAATAAAATCAGTATTTTATCATTTAATATTTTTAAACTGAGAAATATAAAACAAATAAAAAAAAAATGCAATTACTTGAAACATAGGTAAACAGCACCATCTAGTGAAATAGTCATATTTTGTAATTTGTGCTAAAAGGCTTAAAATACCTGTTGAGATGTGAGTTTAAAATATGATTATTTTTAAAAACATAAAACAACAAAGAATGCTAATAGGAGTGAACAGTGTTGAATATCTAAAAATAAATAAATAATTAATCACTAAAACATGTGGTATAATTTAGCAGATCTAAGTTTTAAAACTGGCTTCAAAGATAACATGCCAGTAACTCCTCTGGTCTTAATGATATCTAAAATTAATTGCCAGTATAGCTCCCTATATTCCAGTTGAGCCTCCCGTGGGCCTCCTCTGGGATCTAAAGGGACAACTTCTATTACAAAAAACTGAAATTCAGCTTTATCACATATTTGTTGATGCTTGTACAGAGCATTGTTGTAATTTTTCTTTCTAATATCATACCCATGCTCATACATTCTCTGCTTCAGTTTCCTTTCAGTCTTGCCCACATAGAAGGATTCACACACTACACATAAGGCAATATATTCCATCCCAGTGGTATTACAATTAACAAAACATTTGGTACTAATATGTTTACTCCTACAGTTTAAAAATATAGTGTCACCCTCCTTAATTTTAACGCAGTGCGGGCAATTACCACATTTTCGAGTCCCTTTTTTGTTGCTATTGTACAATCCAAAATTGGCTCCTTCTAAAGTGTTCTTTATATTAAGTCCCTTTCTGTACACACATTTAAAAGGCTGATTGAAAATAAATTTGAAATCTGAAAAACTAGCTAATTTATTCCATTCATTATTGATGTTCCTAACCAGATTACTCTCACCATCAAAAGTAATAAACAGAGCCGCCTGGTGTCTCTTCACTTGTGTTGGAACATCAACTTTTTTATTTTGTGTATCTGAGGGTGAAAGGATCTTACCTAAAATAGGTACAAATCTAGAACTCCTCCCATCAACTATCTCACTGGTCACTTTTAATAACAAGTCACTAGGGTACCCTCTTGCCTTGAACATGTCGTTTATAAAATCACATTCAAGTTTAAAATCATCTTCCTCTGAAGTCATGCTACTGGCTCGCACCATCTGGCCTTTTACAATTGCCCTTTTTTGATAAGGGGGAAGGGAGCTGGTGTAGTGTAAATAAGCATTAGAGAAAGTCCCTTGTCTATAAATTCTAGACTTGCAACCATTGCCTAATCTCTGTATGTTCACGTCCAAAAAGCATAGCTCTGTATAATCAACATTGTACGTAATCTTCAAAAAATTAGTAGTATTTGAAATATAATCATAAAATTCAAAAAATTTTTCAACAGAATTGTTCCAAAAAGATACATACATCATCTAAAAAACACCCATAATAATTCCAACAATGTTTAAAAGAATTAAAAACAAAATTTTCCTCCCGATACAATATAATATTTGCATATGTGGGTGCACAATGTGCACCCGTAGCCACTCCTTTAGATAGTCTGTAATACTCCCCCGGAAAAAAAATGTTTTTTAATATTAAATCCATTAAAACTAGGCATGTGTGAAGTACTTTAAAGAGAGAGATTTCTTACTTTCCAAGAAATCCTCAAACCAAGCAAGACCTGTGTCGTGTGGAATACATGTAAATAGATCCACTACGTCTAAAGTGATACAACTTACTGTGCCTTCCTGGTTTGTGTTCTCTGTGTCTTAAAAAAATCCCAAGAATCCTTTAAAATATTGGGATTATCCATCACCAACTATTTTAAGTGCACTTCAACATATTTTGCCAGGGGGGGGCAGTCAGAGAACCCTCAGCCAAAACAATAGGCCTAAGGGGAGGGTTAACGAGATTTTTGTGGACCTTAGGTATACCAAAAATTGAGGGCACCTTTGGTTTTTCAACATTCAAAAAATTATAAGTTTCTGCATCTATAAGCCCCTCTAATAGTAAATCATTCAAAGAGAAAGCTTTTTGTGAGCTATGTTCATTTCATTTAAAGAAACTCTCGTAAGTAAATTCATCATTAAGCAGTTCAAACATTTTCGTCTCATAGGTAATCTGGTCCATCAAAACAACCCCACCCCCTTTGTCAGGCTTCATATTTCAAGATTTTTGTCTTCTTTACGGACATGTAAAATATCCATTTCTTCCTTAGTAAGATTTGGGATGACTTTATTATACTTAAGCTGGCACCTCAGCTCTTTTTCTAACATTACCTCAACATTTTTGAGCTGGGGATGCAAGGACGGGTTAAAAGTGCTCTTTTTAAATAAAACACTCCTAGTTTTCATTCTCTCATTACCATTAAAAAATATCTCTAAATTCTTTTCTCTGATAAATAATTTCAAATCCACTAATAGGTTTATAATGTTTGCCTTAACTTTAAGAATAAAAGTAAAACCTTTTGTGAACAAATTAAAATGCCCCTTAATAATAGGGGTAGATGTATAATTGAAAATGTTAAAACCCTTGTAGCTAGATGTGCACCCATAAATAACAATATTTGCCAAAGGTGTTATTTACAATATGTCTTTTGACCCCTCTGATTGTGATACCCGCTCCTGTAATCTACCGGGTCCTTTTTCTTTAATCTTTCCGATCTCCTGGGGGAAGGGAACTCAAAAGGGTCATGTATGTCAAAACTTCCAAAATAATCTTCATTTATTATATTATCATGTCCATCTTCATTTTCATATCTAGACACATAAGTGGTAACATTCCTATATTACCCCCCACTGTTTTTGGTTTGGGATAAGGGGAATTGTTACTATAATCTTTCATATCTCTTTCAATCTTTTTAAATTTTCTCTCGTACACTTTCACACATTTTGCTTCAACACTAAGCATTTCATGATATTTTTCTTTTTCACGTTCAATACCAAACATCAAATCATTAACTATTTTATTGTTGATTAAACATATTGTCCATTTCAACTTCGTTGTTTTTAATAATGGCGCTCGTAAAGTTGGCCCCAAACTTATCAAACACACATATCAAGTTTTTTTTGAAATGGGAGCCTTCAACCACGTTGTTAGGATATTTACATATCCATAAGCCTTTTGGAACAATGTTTAACTATAAGCAGTGTTTTAAATAAATTTAAATTTCCCATGTTTTAAATTTAAACAACATATTGTCTAAATCTGAAATCAAAGTTGCATAACTGCTGCTATAATTGTTGGGATGAGGTTTAGGTAGTTGTTTAAAGTCTATTTTAAAGTCTCAAATGTCTTTAAAATTTTTGATACCTTTATGGCTCGAATTAAACGCACCGGCTGCCGCTCCATTAACTCCAATATTTTGATCCACCATTGCCATTTTTAATACATTTGCACTGCTCACAATCATGGAAATATTTGGAAACCCAGCCAAGCTACGACGTTGAGGCTGGCTTGTCTGTCCACGCATTGTACCTGGAGCTGTTGAAGCGTGGACCGTTCCTTCCTTCAAAGCTGAACTCGTAAGCCCCTCCTGATTGCAAGGTATGGGTGGCCCATTGGATAGCGAAATCAGTGATTGGGTTAAAGGCGTCAACAAACCCACAAGCTGTGAAATTTGCCCAGTGAGCTTACGCAGCTCACTCAATTCATTTCCTGTACTAATGTTTTCGGTATTAGAAGTGTCCAAATGCGCTGGGGAATCCATGACCACAAAATAAAACACCAAAAAACAAATGAGTGATCTCAGTGGCAATCCAAAAAACTGATAAAATTAATACAAGGCACAGGGAGCCCAACTACTGAGACAAAACTTCTCTAATCTGAAATGAAAAGACGTAATCCTAAAACAAACACAAATAATAACGCTGTTGTACAAAATTCCCTTTACGTTTTCGTCAATCAACTTCTTCAGATAAAATTACCTCACATAGCAAGCCCTTTATATACAGTTCTAAATTTTAAAAGGACCAATAGGAAAACAACATAGATTAAAACAATACATAATAAAACTTGTTTCTTCCTTGTATTGAAATGACATCTAAATTTCGCTCAAATAAATGTATGTTAATAAATATATATATATATATATATATATATATAATCAAATAAAAATCAGTATTTTGTTATTTAATAATGTTTTTAAACCGAGAAATGTAAAACAAATAAAAAATTGCAATTACTTCAAACAAAGGTAAACAGTACCATCTAGTGAAATAGTCATATTTTGTAATTTGTGCTAAAAGGCTTAAAATACGTGTTGAGATGAGAGTCTAAAATTGATTATTTTTAAAAACATAAATCAACAAAGAATACTAATAGGAGTGAACAGTGTTGAATATCTAAAACTAAAATAATCACTAAAACGTGCTATAATTTAGCAGATCTAAGTTTTAAAACTGGCTTCAAAGATAACCTATCATTAAGACTAGGGGAGTTACTGGCATCTAAAATTAATTGCCAGTATAACTCCCTATATTCCAGTCAAGCCTCCCATGGGCCTCCTCTGGGATCTAAAGGGATAACTTCTATTACAAAAAACTGAAATTTAGCTTTATCACATATTAGGATTACGTCTTTTTGTTTCGGATTAAAGAAGTTTTGTTTCAATAGTTGGGGTCCCTGTGCCTTGTATTAATTTTTATCAGTTTTTTTGGAATGGCACTGAGATCACTCCTTTTTTTCCTTGGAAATTTTTTTGTACCTTTCTCCTGACTGAGATCTTTCAACAATGAGATCCCTCTGATGCTTTGTAAGCTGTCTGTGAACCATGGCTTTTGTTGTAGCAGGCAACTAAGTAAATGTCAGGAAAATCTTACTAGAACAGCTGAACTTTATTTGGGGTTAGAGTATTTTTAATTGATGGCAGGTGTGTACCCAAGAAGACTGAATGCTGTAATTAAATCAAAAGGTACTTCAACGGGGTGGGGGGGGAGTAGAGCCTAGATGGCCAACTGAGAGCAGTGAATTTTGAGAGCTCCAAAAACTAGTATAATATAGGAAAATTTTATTATTTTCATGTTTAAAAAGTCAGAAATCTATAGATAAACTACTAACCTACATAAATATCAATTTTGGTGGAGATGTACAAACATTTTTCTGTTAAGTAACTTGGAGATGCATTGAGTCACTGAATATGAACAACTCGAGGAATTCTCATCTAGATGCTGCTTTGCAAAAAGAACTGCAATTGATTACATCTACCTTACAGGAATTATCTTTGAAGATGGATGTCTTTAAAAATGATTTGGAAAACCTCAAATTAAATTCTCAAAAACAGACCGATACTCTTAAGGAACTATTACAGCAATACCATACAAAAATAACAAATATAGAGACTTCTCTAAATGACATTGAAGGGAGACTCAGAGGATGAATTCCAAAAAGAATTTCTGCTTAAAGAGAATACATAGCTACTTAACAAAATAGATGACTTAGAAAACGTGGACAGGAGAAACAACATAAGGATCTTTGCTCTGCCTGAAAACCTGGATTCTTGAATTTTTAGACTTAAAAGAGGGACTTTCATTTGGAATTGAAAGGGCGCATAGAGCACTGAGGAAACCTGCTTCAACAAATACTCCACCTAGATCCATAGTTATAAAATTTCTTTCATTTCTGGACAAGGAACTAATATTAAAATCTGCTTGGAGAAAATCACCCTTAAAAATGCAATCAAAGCCTGATAAGGTTTGACAATGATTATGCTTCCAGAATACTAGAACAAAGGAAAAAGGTCTGGCCAATAATAAAACTGTTGAAACAAAACAACATTAAAAGAGCTGGCCTTTCCAGGCAAGATGAAATATTTTTTGCCAATGAGATGAGAACCTTTAATAACTTAGAAGAAGCTATTATAGTAATGAAAAACAACAACCGTGTCTATCCCAGAAGAAATGGAATGGATGGCCCCTACTCTTAAAAGAATAAAAGAAACAAATCCTTGGACTGATGCTAGAAAGAAGAAACAAAATGCTGATTCCAAGATAGCTGTCCCAAAAAATAACTCTTACAACTACATCTCTCAAAGTATCAACTGATATGGTGCATCACTTGTCATCTATTTTTATTTTAAAAAGAGGGTTTCTTAAACAACTGAGAAACAGTAATGAGTTATTCAGAATGTTCAGAGAGTCCATTAATTCTTCACAAACAAAGATAGGTCAAGATGGGTTACTATTTACATTCTATATAAGCCAAACAAAGCAACATATAATACAAGCATAGAAGTTTCTATTCCCCTACTCGAATGCAATGAATTCTTATCTTGTTCATTTTTCATTGATTTTACTTATAATTAAGTAATTAACTAATTCAACAAGGTAGCCTTCATCAGAGTTGAGACTCAAATGTAACAAATTAACATCATAAATAATAGCAGTAACAGTAGAGTGTTTTGAAAAATGCTGTTATGGAGACTAATGCCTTCTTCAGTTAAAGTATGATTTAGAAATGTCATGTATATCCTAGTTAAATAATAATAGCAAGCTCTTAGTACAAATGTCATTATTCTGTCTAAATATAGTTAATATCAATTATGGCAGGTATCACAGCTACGAGTGCTGTTTGATCAATCCTGATATAGTGTGCGTGGATGCAGCTGCGTCTGGCAGCTAGTACAAATATCATTATTCTGTCTATACATAGTTAATATCAGTTATGGCAGGTATCATAGCTTTGAGTGCTGTTTGATCAATCCTGATATGGTGTGCATGGATGCAGCCATGTCTGGCAGCTAGTACAAATGTCATCATTATTCTGTCTAAACATAGTTAATATTAATTATGGCAGGTATCATAGCTTTGAATGTGGTTTGATTAAGCCTGACATGGTGTGTGTGGATGCAGCTGTGTCTGGCAGCTGGTGTATGCTGTCATTTTCGGTTGCGGCTTGTGATCGAGGTTTACTGATGCTTGTGTATTAGGAAGAGACATTAGGTGTTTTAACCTGGATCCAGGGGAAGGGGGTGGATAAAACTGTTATTTGGGATATTTTGGCAGAGAATGGTTTGTTTATACATTTGCTGAGTGAGAGGTGGGAAGGCTGGAAGGATGTGTTCTCTTGTTGTGGTGGCTTGTTGGGAGGTTTTTTTTTTTTTTTGTCTGTTTGCTCTCCATTCTTTTCCTGGCTGCTGCCTCACTGCAAGGGAGGGAATTTAGGCTTGAAGTTGCAGTGAAGTGAAACTTTGCTTCAGGTGCATCATGAGCCTCTCAGACACACTAACAGAAACAGATGCTCCCAGGTTGCTAAGGTAACGGAAACAGAGTGACGATAATGCTTAATGGTTCTGAGGAGCCTCTGAGATAATTCTTTGCAATTAAAGTTTTTGGTTTTAAAAAATATATATAACAAGAGGGCAGCTTTAAACCACATGTACACAGATTGATGCTCTCCCAACACTTTGTTTAGCTCATTAAGTTGATTCTTGGAAAAAAAAGTGCAATTTTATATTTAAAATGTATTTTGGTCCAAACACAGTAAGGACTTACAGAAGAGTGGAAGTCTGAGTTATTGTGAAAGACTAAGAGCACTTGGTCTTGTGCAGTACCCTTTGCAGTGGTCTGGGAGGTGAGCTTGTTCAGATGTGTTGGGCATATGGGGATAGCTGATTCTAGGGGTGTTTGGGGTTGCTGGGAAGTGCTAGAGAGTCATCAGATTTCCTTCATGGAAATATCTGTGGGAATAGAAGGTGTGTTGAGTGGTTCACTGGCAGAGTGGTCACTGCATGGAACAGGCTGATAAAATGGAACAGGACAAATATTGGTTTGGATATTTTAAGAACAGCCTGAAAACACACCACATGAACTAGTGATTGGTATTCTGGCAAAACTGGATGGGCATTGTTGCCCATGCTTGAAGTATTGATATAAGTATATTTCCATCCTTACATACACACATAACAAATAAGAAACTAGGAGGGTCTCATAATTTAAAGTCCAACTGGAAGGGTCTCCTAATTTAAAGTCTATGGATTGTATAAACATGCTTGGAAGGAGATAATAAGAATAAGCATTACAGCTTGTGGTCTCTCAAATCACTAAGCAACAGCCAAAAAAAAACAAAAAAAAAACACAATAGTTATGTAATGTATGATGTTAAGTTGTCTTCTCTCGGCTTCATTCTTGCTGGATGGGTTCGGAGTCGATCCTTGGCTCCGACTCGGCCACTTACTAAAGCTCAAGAGCTAATTTTACCGGCTCGAGGCAACCCTATATCCCATGATGCTAGACGATAACTACCCAGATCTCGTTTGCCGCTTTCGCTTGCGAGGTGCATTTTTACCGGCTCTTGGTAAGTTTTTGAAATTAGAGACATTTAGTCATCCTTTTTACTTAGTTCCCACTCCTTTTTTTCTTGTTAGATACTTAGCGGTTAATTTTAAACCTTTTTCCCCGTTAGTACCTTGTATTTCCCTATCCCTAATTATACATCCCTCCCTAGGTTAGGCCTTAAGCCTGCCACTTTCCTAAGTCTTGTCAGGGATTCTGTGGTGTGTTTGGGTGTGTTTGTACCTCGGTATCCCTAATTTTTTATTAGTTTGTTTTTGGATCGGGTGTTTGTGTGTGTGTTTTTTTTCTAGTACTACTTCGACACCGATATGTCGAAGGAGGCAAAGGTCTCAGACTTCAAGAAGTGTGACTCGTGCTGTCAGAAAATGTCTCTGACAGACTGTCACACTTCTTGTGTTTACTGCCTGGGACCCCTGCACCTGCAGGACTCTTGTTCTGTGTGCCATGCATTCAGCCCAAGAGTCCTGCAGGAGCACAGGAACAAATTAATATTAAGGGGCTTGTTAAAGCCCGAGGGCTCCCCGACTAAGTCTGCGCGGGGGAAGCCCTCAAAGCCAGCAAAACTGTCGGCTCTGAGTCCTAAGCCTTCGGCTACTGGCTCACCTTCTGTGGCAAGATCGGCTCCGGCTGGAGCCGATCCTTCTGTGTCGCAGCTTCCAGTATCAGCTCCACTCGGCACCGATACTGCTGAGTCCTTACACTCACGGTTGGCTCCGGCTGGAGCCAACGTATCTTCGGCTCCTTCGGCTCCATCTACCTCAAGAAAGAGGTCCAGATCCCCATCGTTGGAGTCTATCCATTCGGCTCAGAGATCACCCCTGCTCTCGGAGCGGAGCCATCGGAACCGATCTTCTCGGTCATCCAGGCTTTCTGACCATGACCTTGAGAGAGTGGTGAGTAGACTGTTAAAGTCTCAGGCATTGGCCCAAATGCATCATAGTCCATCTCATCAGACAGCGGCTATTACAACTCCACCTAATATTCCTCCTTCGACTCTCCCTCAGAGTTCGGAGCCGGAGCTCCTCGGAGCCGATACCTCCCCCTTCGGTGCCATCGTCCTCTGCTCCGATCTCCTTCTTGATGCCTTCATTGGAGGGATCCAGGCGCCTGGTCTCTCTCGCCAGCTCCGAGTGGGAGAGTGGCATTGGACCCTTGTCCGACCCCGTTCTCCCTCTCGGAGTGTCGGCACTGTGAGCTCGGCCCCGACATCGGCCTCGGAGCCATTCCTGTCAGTGCGGCCTGGGGTTTCTACCTCTTTGGAGCTGGAGCACTCTGGCCTCTCTGATAGGGGAGCCTTCGAGGTGATGAGGAGCGTACTAGCCCCAGGGCATGATCAACGGTCAGCTCCATCAGCTCCTCCCACTACAGTGCCTGCTGACATCTCTTCCCACTCTCTTGCTCCCGGGCCCAGAGATCCAGTGCCTCAGGTTTCCCCACTGGGAATATCTTCCTCTTCCGAGGCTTCTCCTGACCTGTCAGGTGAACTTCCACGTAAGAGGACATGTAAGAGGAAACATGTGGACTCCCCCCGAGTCCATTACATCCGATACCGACTTGGATGAGTCGGAGGGATCCCCAAGGTCCCCCTCTGAGGATGTCTCTTTCTCAGACATCCTTGAAATCCTTAAGCAGAGGGGGAACTGGCCTTCCCTTAATCCTTCCAAGGACGAGTCGGTTTACCTGGAGGCATTTGGTTCTCGACCCTCCACCTCCTGGGTGTCTCCGCCTTTCGACCCCCTTATGGATGTGGTGGCTCGGAAGGTGTGGACGGCCCTGGATTCGGTGGAACCCACTCCTCGGAGGCCTTCTAAATTCATTACGGCCTCAGCTGATAGGCAATTTTTGACAAAAGGTGTCCCGGTTGATGCCATGGTGGTGGCTGCAGCCACAAAGAAGGAACTAGCTGATCCTTCAGTATCTATCCATCCTCCTAACAAGGATTCTAGGACTATGGATAGGTATGGTAAGCGGATGTTTTCTTCAGCGACCTTTGCCATGCGGTCGCTGAATTACTTGTGTCACTTGACCCGCCTTCAGAGAGATGTTCTCAAAGAGTTGGGAGAAGTTTTACAGGATCCGTCAGCTGCTGGGTCCCAGGATAAAATTAACTCACAGCTAGGAACCCTAAACTCTATTGTTAACTCCTCCATGCGGCTCATTTCCTATGCAGCCGATGGAGCGAGTTGGGCCGCAGGCACAGGAGTGGCATTAAGGCATCACGCCTGGATGCGGCTTTGTAATTTTGCAGACCCCTTCAAGGCGTCCTTCACAAATTCCCCTTTTGATGGTTCGACCTTGTTCGGACCTCCAGTAAAAGACACCTTGACCAGATGCTAACAAGATGGCAAGACTCTTTCTGCCGTAGGAGTCAGTTTCTCCACCCCTTCAAGACCATACCAGGGTCAGAAGGGTGGGAAAATGTGGTTCCGCAAATCTCAAAGAGTCATGCCTGATGCACAAGGTCAGTTTACCCCCAGAGGCAGAGGGGGTAACAACAACAGATGCCGCCCTAGGGGCAGAGGGGGTCCGCAGAATCAGGGTAGCAGGGAGCCTCTCTGACAAACCCTTCCAGCATCCCTGAGATGTTGCCCGATTGTCCACCTTCGGAGGCAGTTGGGGGAAGATTGTCGCTGTACCCAAAAGCCTGGCTTTCCCTTACTCAAGACAATTGGGTACAGTCGATCATATCCGAGGGTTACAAAATTCCCTTTATCCAAACCCCAATTCAGCAAAAGGGAACCCTTCCAGACGTTCCACCCGGTCTAAGGGAACTAGCAGTACCAGAGATATCAAAACTGCTAGCAAAAAGAGCCATCCAGCCAGTCCCAGCAGACCAACTTGGATCCGGAATCTACTCAAGGTACTTTTTAGTACCAAAAAAGACAGGGGACTGGAGACCAATATTAGATCTCAGCAAACTAAACAAGTTTGTAAAGAGAACAAGATTCCGGATGGTCACGCTACAGTCCATTCTACCCTTTCTGGGCAAGGACAATTGGATGTGCTCCGTGGACCTTCAGGATGTGTACTATCACATCAAAATTCACAGGCGCTCCAGAAGGTTTCTCCGCTTTCGGCTGGGGGCCAGTCACTACCAATTCAGAGCCCTGCCCTTTGGTCTCACTACAGCCCCCAGAGTGTTCACCAAATGTATGGCAGCGGTTATGGCTCACCTGAGACATCAAGGATTCCAGGTGTTTCCATATCTAGACGACTGGCTCCTCACTGCCATCACCAGGCATCAACTTCTCCAAGCCAGAGATTACACCATTCACATTTGCAGAGGGCTAGGAATTTCTATAAATTTCGAAAAGTCTGCCTTGTCGCCTTGTCAGTCTATTACCTTTATAGGTGCCAACTTGGACACCATACAACTTTCAGCAAAGTTAACAGATCAAAGGGTCTTAGATATTCAAAACCATGTCCATGTTCTTCTTCAGAGCGACAAAATTCAGGCCAGGTATGTCCTGAAAGTATTGAGTCTTATGGCGGCCACCATAACACTTCTTCCTCTTGCACGTTTTTACATGTGTCTTCTACAGTGGATGCTTTTCGCCCAATGGTCTTTTCAATGACTCCCTATGCATCACAAGATCATGATAACTCCAACTTGCAAAAGTCATCTGTCTTGGTGGATGTTATCCCCTCAAGTCCATCAAGGCAGACCCTTTGTTCCTCCCTCCCCGATCGCCACGGTTACATTGGACTCCTCCCTGATTGGGTGGGGGGGGGCATTTTCAGGGCAGGATGGTCCATGGCACTTGGCAACCTTTCGAATGCCACCTGCACATAAATGTCCTGGAGATGAGAGCAGTGCTTTTAACGTTGCAAGCCCTCCACGACTCTCTTCCCTGGGGACTATTGCAATCCAAATGGACAATATGTCCGTAGTGTGGTATATCAACAAGCAGGGTGGAACCAAGTCCTATCCCCTGTGTCGAGAGGCACTCGGACTTTGGCAATGGGCAATCTCTTCTCAGTGGTTTCTGATAGCAACGCGTATCCCCGGAAGTCCAACATCATAGTGGACAGGTTGAGCAGAGCTATACTCATGCCACATGAGTGGTCTCTCAAACAATCTGTGGCGGAAGAGATCTTTCAGAAGTGGGGCCTTCCTTGCTGCGATCTTTTTGCTTTGCCTCAAAACAGCAAATGCCCTGACTTCTTCACACTCTTCCCCCTTCCAGACCATCCCTCCAGAGACGCTCTAGTCCAAGATTGGCCTCGGGAACTCCTCTATGCCTTTCCACCCCTTCCGCTAATACCACAAGTAATTCAGAAAGCAACCGCCTTGAGAGCCAAGATGATTCTCATTGCCCCTTTTTGGCCTCGACAGATATGGTTTCCGTTCCTGCACCATTATTTTTTGGTACAGCCTTGGCATCTGGATCCAGTCCCAGATCTTTTGACCCATCAGTCGGGGCAGCTGCACCAATCCCTACATTCTCTCAACCTCACTGCTTGGTTGCTCCACTTCCGTCCCTAGCCAGGCTTCCTATGATTTCTAATCCCGTCCGGGATATCATAGTAGCTTCCCTTAAATCTTCCACCAGAAGGATTTCACTAGTAAATGGCAAAGTTTCTCCTTCTGGGCAAAGGCTAAGATTATAGATCCCTTTACTGCTCCAATTCATTCGGTCTTGGACTTCCTAGCTGAAATTTTTCATTCAGGATCTTCTTCCTCCACAGTAAAAGTTCAGTTGGCAGCCATTTCAAATTTCCATATAGGTCTATCGGACCGCAGCATCATGTCCCATAAGCTTTGCAAGGCATTCCTTAGAGGTGTATTTTTACTTAAGCCCCTGATCAAAGATCCTCCACCACAGTGGGATCTAAATTTAGTCTTAACATCATTGATTCTTCCCTCCTTTGAACCTGCGGCTTCCTGTTCATTGAAATTACTTTCCTGGAAGACACTCTTCCTAGTCACCATTACATCTGCTAGGAGAGTATCTGAGCTTCACGCCCTCTGCATTTGTCCTCCCTATTTAGTCTTCCACAAAGACAGAGTTTCTCTAAGGACTAATCCGTCCTTCTTACCCAAGGTGGCTTTGCAGACAAATTTAAATCAATCAATTGATCTCCCAGTTTTTTTCCCAAATTATTCTAATAGGGTGGAGCAAAAACTACATTATCTGGATGTTCATCACCAGCTCCGTTACTATTTGGACAGGACTAAACAAATCAGGAAATCTGATCAACTGTTTTTATCTTATGCAGAGAATAAGAAAGGCCTTCTGGTATCTAAGGTAACCCTATCTAGGTGGCTGTCTTCTGTGATCACATGTATTTATCAGCTCAGAGGTAGAGAATTGACTTCTAGGCCAAGAGCCCATTCAACTAGAGCACTAGCTACATCTACAGCCTTTCAAGCTAGGCTACCAATAGACACTATTTGTGCAGCAGCCACATGGGCCTCTCCTCATACCTTTGTTTTGCATTATAAATTGGACTTGGCCTCCAGAAACAGGGCAAATTTTGGTTCCACCATTCTCAAGAGTCTGTTCCAATGAGCCACCCAGGATGAAGGTGCTAGGGACGCAGTCCCATCCAGCAAGAATGAAGGCGAGATTGACAACTTAACATTAAGAAGTTATGTACCTACCATAACATTCCATGTTAGTTGTCTTCTCTCGCCTTCTTTCTTGCGTCCCGCCCACCATCCCCCTAGCCTGGACAGACCGAGAAGATTTTCCTCTTCCTTGAAGAGTCCTGATCTAGCATTGCCAGCCTAATAGCTTGTCCTAGTGTAACTTTAGCTTAGATTGGGATCTTTGGTGGGGTTATCCCTTTTCCTCCTCCTCTCCAGTTGGAGGACTATGTTGCCTAATTTTTTCTTCAGCTACCAAACGAGATCTGGGTAGTTATCGCCTAGCATCATGGGATATAGGGTTGCCTCGAGCCGGTAAAATTAGCTCTCGAGCTTTAGTAAGTGGCCGAGTCGGAGCCGAGGATCGGCTCTGAACCCATCCAGCAAGAAAGAAGGCGAGAGAAGGCAACTAACATGGAACGTTATGGTAGGTACATAACTTCTTATTTTTAGTAAATCTAATCCACCAAAAAAAGCAATGAGCCAGCGAACTGTGAAACTAAAATTATTTAATTATTGCAGCATCAAAAACAAATACTCAGACCGGTTTCGGCTGGTAAAAAACACAGCCTTCATCAGTATGAAAGTAAACTCAAATCAATACTGTTTTATATATCTGCACATGAAATAGACACACCCATTGGTTGTTTAAAATTGCTCATTCAATCCAGGTGGAAACAATCCACCTAGCTTGACAATCCATTTTTTCTCTTTAGAATCTAAAATGGAATGCCAACCTGTTTTATTTAGTTTATTCCCCTTAACAAAATCAATAATCAGAAATGTAAACTTGGCTGATTTATGTGCCACGCAATGCTTATATAATGCATTACTGGATTTTTTGTTTTTAATATTAGGAAATTCTCAACCTAAGCGGACGGGATGTTTGGCCAATATAAAAAGATCCAAAAGTGCATGTGGCTAAATATATTAGCCAGTCACTACTGCAATTGGCAAAGAATTTAATGTCATACACAATACCACAATTTTTACTCGTAAACTGTTTTGACTTAGATATTTTGTCACAATGCATGCAGTGACCACATGGAAAGCATCCAATAAGTAGTTTACCTGTAATAGTTGTATCTCTTGAGACAAAGCTCTGACATAAGAATGTTTATAATAACTAAAAAAAGATGCCAAATTTTTACCTTTACGAAAGGAAAACAAACATAGTAGATAAATCCTGGTCACACTGCAGTATATTCCAATGTCTGTGTATACTAGTAATAAGTGCATCAGAATTCCTTGCATATGTAGTAATAAATCTAATAGGTTGTGGATTTCTTTGCTGTTACACTTGTTTTCATTTCCTGCTGGGGGCCTGTGAAACTGATGTAGGCTGCATGGTCGTAACTGCAGCTTATGTACATATTGGTTTACCAAATTCTCCCTTGGTTGTTTCGTTTGGTATTTTTGGGACATTTTTTCCCTTTATGCATCTGGATTATATTGCTACCATCGTGAACGGACACTATACTAGTCTATTTTGCAGCGGTTCTCCAAGCAGTCAACGTGATTCAGTAGGATGGGTAGTAATTATGCTGTTAATTCTCCCTTTGAAGTGTTGATCAAGCTTTTGAAGCATTGAACAGGTACTGTCAAGCCAGTCTGATGTCTGATTTTGGCCAAATATTTGCTATTTCCGGATTTATATATCATTTTTGGGTTTTATATATAGATATTGCAGTCTCCATTACAACGGACCAATGGGGCTGGTTTTTGTCAAACTTTTGTAATAACTGTGGGCTATTAGCAGTTTAAAATCCACAAGTTGAATGCTCACGAAAAAGATTAAGAACACAAAATTCAGTCAAGCGCTTTCGCCCGGGCTCTCCCAGGCTTTATCAAGACAATACCACAGACAATGTGCATTCATTTTATACCTTCACAACTCCTATAATCAATTATGCAAATAATTAATTAGGTTATTCCCATTATTTCATAGTCTCTTAATGTTTAAAGGTACATAATTGTAATTAGCAGCAATGGCAAAAGCAGAAAATACAGAAGCAGCAAAACAAAATGCAAAGAACAAAATTCTTAAGCATTTTTTAAAACATTTTTTGACATTTTTTAAAATTTTTGGGGTCCCACTTATACCTAATTAAAATTTTTTTAAAAATTCTTATTAAAATTTAATTTATTAAATATAATAACTAATTTTATATTCACTATTCAACTTTAAAAACTACTAAATATTAATTAATCTTAATATATTTATGAATCACATTATTAAAAATAACATTGTTAAAAATCTTGTTTATTCAAAATATAAATTAATAAAACATATATACTAATAAATGCTATACATAAATAACATACTTCTAAACATTTTAATTCTAATTTATTGTAATGTGTTACACACTTCAAAAATGGACCATGTTACCTTAATATAATACCAACCCTTTGATAGATAAAAAATATACTAAAATTATATAAATTTTAAACCCAAACATATTTTTTATATGTGTCATCATAATTTGAGGAACCGACTATAATTTGGCCCTACGTAGCCTAAGAGCACTATTAATACTGATTGCATCATTAAGCCCTGGTGGTCTTGTGGCATTCAGCTTTATTTGCCATAACAATTCTTTATACTCAAGGGATGCTTCCCAGTCCCCCCCTCTTACACTGTTGAAAACTTGTTCCAAGACTAGAAACTTTAAGCACATGTTGTTACAAGTTAGAGTGCTTGTAGAATGCATTCGATTCTTTTTTATTTTTAATTTCATAGATGTGTTCATACACTCTTCTTTTTAAAACCCTTTCAGTTTTTCCCACATAAAAACACATACAGTGTTGGCAAAATCCCAAGTAAACCACACCTTTTGAATTTCAATTAAAATGACCTGATGGAAACTGGTTTATATTCCTGGATTTCAAATAAATACCTTTGTTGTCTAATATATAGCAACATTGACTACAAGCATTACATTTGTAAGTTCCCCTGGTGAGTTGGTTTCCATTATTACTGGATAGTACTTGCCTTTCCAATAATTCTTTTAAGTTATTGTCCCTTCTTCTAACAAAATGTGGTCTGCTTGGGATACTTTTCTTCAGGTCTTCATTAATAGCGAGAACAGGCCAAAATTTGCCTATAATACTCTCAATCTCTACATTATTTGTATTGTATGTGTATAAAAAAGGAAGGTTTTTTTGTTTTGTCCTTGTTCATTCTACTGACAAATTCCTGGGGAGTTAAAATGCCCAGTAATGGGGGAAATTGTGTAGCCCTTTTTTGGGAAATTTCATTAACTAGAATTTCAAACATACTATTTGGATATCCTTTTTCCATAAATAGTTCTCTTAAATATTCACATTCCTTCTGGTACAGGATATCCGTACTACAAATTCTTGATGCTCTTATTAACTGGCCTTTTATGATACCCCTTTTCTGAAAAAATGGATGGTTGCTCTCAAAATGCAACAACATATTCGAATATGTGTCCTTTCTAAAAATACAAGATTCGAATTGTTTAGATATACTATTTTTCCTTAACACTATGTCCAAATAATGTAGTTCAAATGGATTGATTTTATGTGTGAATTTTATAAAACTGGTAGAGCAATTGATATGTTGCATAAATTCTTCAAATTCATTAATGTTACCCCCCCACAGAATGCAAATATCGTCTAGGAATCTTTTATAATGGACAATATGTTCTGCCCATCTTGTTGAAAAAATAAATTCCTTTTCCCAGAAATGCAATACTAAATTTGAGTAGGCTGTGGCACAGGGTGTACCCATTGCCACCCCTTTGTTCTGCTTAAATAATTCTCCATTGAAAATAATATAATTGTTCTTCAAAATAACCTCCATAAATTCAACTATTAAATTAATAATGTTGCTGCTGAAACCTGATTTTTCAATGAGTATTCTACTGAACCATTCTATTCCTATAGTGTGGGGAATACTAGGGAATAGATCAACAATGTCAATGGTGACCATATAATTAGTTGTATTGTAATACTCACTTTTTATCCCTTTAAGAAATTCCCATGAATCTTTGCAAATGCATTCTATTGATGAAACCAATTTTTTAGTTGATATATCTATGAATTTGCCTAATGGTTCAGTAATACCCTTTGCACCTGCAACTATGGGCCTGAATTTCAAAGGATCAAGGCCTTTATGCACTTTAGGAATGCCAAAAATAATTGGCGTCAAAGGTTTTTGTACTAAGAGGTAGTTAAACAATTGCTTATTCAAGACTCCTTGCATAAGATGGTCCTCTAGCATAAGCCTTATTTTTGAGTACGCTACATTGCGTTCATTAACTGAGACTTCCATGTACTTGTCTGTGTCATGCAAGATGTTGGCTATATGTGCTTCATAATCATGCTTATACATAAGGACAACCCCACCTCCTTTATCAGGTTTCATTGGTCTAATTTCCTCATTCTTGAAAAACCTTATAGTCTCATAGAAGTCTTTGGTGAAATTATTAACCTTATCTTCCGCATTTTTAGTTGTCAGGTGTCTAAGTTCAGTTTCTACCATTTCCTCAAATACCTTCAATACAGGATGGAGGGGAGGGTTAAAGGTACTTGCTCTTTGTAATGGATCTTTTACATGTTGCCTGCCTCTGAAATATTCAAATTCAAATTCCTGGTAAACAACTTTACATCCAAAATAGTTTTTGTAATGTTTTGAATGATTATGAAGCACATATAGCCAACATCTTGCATGACACAGACAAGTACACGGAAGTCTCAGTTAATGAACGCAATGTAGCGTACTCAAAAATAAGGCTTATGCTAGAGGACCATCTTATGCAAGGAGTCTTGAATGAGCAATTGTTTAACTACCTCTTAGTACAAAAACCTTTGACGCCAATTATTTTTGGCATTCCTAAAGTGCATAAAGGCCTTGATCCTTTGAAATTCAGGCCCATAGTTGCAGGTGCAAAGGGTATTACTGAACCATTAGGCAAATTCATAGATATATCAACTAAAAAATTGGTTTCATCAATAGAATGCATTTGCAAAGATTCATGGGAATTTCTTAAAGGGATAAAAAGTGAGTATTACAATACAACTAATTATATGGTCACCATTGACATTGTTGATCTATTCCCTAGTATTCCCCACACTATAGGAATAGAATGGTTCAGTAGAATACTCTTTGAAAAATCAGGTTTCAGCAGCAACATTATTAATTTAATAGTTGAATTTATGGAGGTTATTTTGAAGAACAATTATATTATTTTCAATGGAGAATTATTTAAGCAGAACAAAGGGGTGGCAATGGGTACACCCTGTGCCACGGCCTACTCAAATTTAGTATTGCATTTCTGGGAAAAGGAATTTATTTTTTCAACAAGATGGGCAGAACATATTGTCCATTATAAAAGATTCCTAGACGATATTTGCATTCTGTGGGGGGGGGGTAACATTAATGAATTTGAAGAATTTATGCAACATATCAATTGCTCTACCAGTTTTTTAAAATTCACACATAAAATCAATCCATTTGAACTACATTATTTGGACATAGTGTTAAGGAAAAATAGTATATCTAAACAATTCGAATCTTGTATTTTTAGAAAGGACACATATTCAAATATGTTGTTGCATTTTGAGAGCAACCATCCATTTTTTCAGAAAAGGGGTATCATAAAAGGCCAGTTAATAAGAGCATCAAGAATTTGTAGTACGGATATCCTGTACCAGAAGGAATGTGAATATTTAAGAGAACTATTTATGGAAAAAGGATATCCAAATAGTATGTTTGAAATTCTAGTTAATGAAATTTCCCAAAAAAGGGCTACACAATTTCCCCCATTACTGGGCATTTTAACTCCCCAGGAATTTGTCAGTAGAATGAACAAGGACAAAACAAAAAAACCTTCCTTTTTTATACACATACAATACAAATAATGTAGAGATTGAGAGTATTATAGGCAAATTTTGGCCTGTTCTCGCTATTAATGAAGACCTGAAGAAAAGTATCCCAAGCAGACCACATTTTGTTAGAAGAAGGGACAATAACTTAAAAGAATTATTGGAAAGGCAAGTACTATCCAGTAATAATGGAAACCAACTCACCAGGGGAACTTACAAATGTAATGCTTGTAGTCAATGTTGCTATATATTAGACAACAAAGGTATTTATTTGAAATCCAGGAATATAAACCAGTTTCCATCAGGTCATTTTAATTGCAATTCACAAGGTGTGGTTTACTTGGGATTTTGCCAACACTGTATGTGTTTTTATGTGGGAAAAACTGAAAGGGTTTTAAAAAGAAGAGTGTATGAACACATCTATGAAATTAAAAATAAAAAAGAATCGAATGCATTCTACAAGCACTCTAACTTGTAACAACATGTGCTTAAAGTTTCTAGTCTTGGAACAAGTTTTCAACAGTGTAAGAGGGGGGGACTGGGAAGCATCCCTTGAGTATAAAGAATTGTTATGGCAAATAAAGCTGAATGCCACAAGACCACCAGGGCTTAATGATGCAATCAGTATTAATAGTGCTCTTAGGCTACGTAGGGCCAAATTATAGTCGGTTCCTCAAATTATGATGACACATATAAAAAATATGTTTGGGTTTAAAATTTATATAATTTTAGTATATCTTTTATCTATCAAAGGGTTGGTATTATATTAAGGTAACATGGTCCATTTTTGAAGTGTGTAACACATTACAATAAATTAGAATTAAAATGTTTAGAAGTATGTTATTTATGTATAGCATTTATTAGTATATATGTTTTATTAATTTATATTTTGAATAAACAAGATTTTTAACAATGTTATTTTTAATAATGTGATTCATAAATATATTAAGATTAATTAATATTTAGTAGTTTTTAAAGTTGAATAGTGAATATAAAATTAGTTATTATATTTAATAAATTAAATTTTAATAAGAATTTTTAAAAAAAATTTAATTAGGTATAAGTGGGACCCCAAAAATGTTAAAAAATGTTTTAAAAAATGCTTGAGAATTTTGTTCTTTGCATTTTGTTTTGCTGCTTCTGTATTTTCTGCTTTTGCCATTGCTGCTAATTACAATTATGTACCTTTAAACATTAAGAGACTATGAAATAATGGGAATAACCTAATTAATTATTTGCATAATTGATTATAGGAGTTGTGAAGGTATAAAATGAATGCACATTGTCTGTGGTATTGTCTTGATAAAGCCTGGGAGAGCCCGGGCGAAAGCGCTTGACTGAATTTTGTGTTCTTAATCTTTTTCGTGAGCATTCAACTTGTGGATTTTAAACTTCAAATAAAGCAGAGCTATATACAAGGTATCCGGTTCCTGGTGATCTCTTTGGTCGTGAGCTTGTGGCGTTGTGCTGTTTTTGCCTTTGGTTCCAAGGAACTGTGGGCTATTAGAAATGTCATGGTGGTACAATTTTCAACAAATTCATATGCCCACATCATTTGGGACTATCAGTATTCTTCTTGAAATTTCTGGTGACAGTTTTTTCACGGATTTGGTTTTCTGAATCAGAATGGGCCCATGTTGACTGTTTTTTATTATTTTTCCATTTTGGCCAAGAAGTCTATGGTGACTGTTGATGTGGAACATCGGAGGTATTAGTGGTGGTGCATTTTACTCGTGTTCAGAAGATGACATCGGTTAGGACTATTGGAAAGTTTTTTTTAAGTCTGTCATAAACGTTTTTTGGGTCAAACATTTCTTTGAACTGAATGGACTTATAAATACTGTTTTGTTTTTTTGGCATCATTGTTTCATATTTTTTCCTTTAATAACAAGGATGGCTGGTGATGTTTTTTATAACATCTCCTAATATTTTCATCTGATTAGGTCTAATAGAGTGGGTTATATATGATTATAGTGGTTTAGGGCCTTTTTAAGGCACTGCCTTGTTTCATTCCACAGGTTTAACAGTGGATTGGCCCGAACTTGTAATTTTTTGTTCTAAATATTAGTGGATGTTCATTCACTTTTTAGAACTTATTATCAAATTACTTTTGTTAAATTTTTTTATATTACATCTGATCTTTTTGGTTAGGTTGGGTGGAAATACATACAATTGTTTTCAATATTAATGGTGGTTATGTGGTTTGCAATCAACATTTTTTCTAGTTGTTATTTTTAACCTATAATTTTTCTCATTTTATAATAAGAAATGACAGATATGAAAATGTGGTACTTGGGTATTATTGCAACCAGATTTTCAAGTTTGCCATACCTGCAGAGATAGGACAGCATGAAACGTGAATGTGTCACGGTAAGTGCTTACTACTGCCCAGAAACCTCCCCCTGTATATTGAAGTAAGTAGTGTGTTGCATTGGGTATGAGGCAGCAGGAGGAACAAAGGTGGAATTTCCTACTCCTCCGTGGTACGCAACATGTGTTTTGTGAACTCCACAGTTGCAGCATGCTGTGCAAAGCCTGCATTCCACATTAACAGTCATCACTCCTTACACTGCATTGGGGTTGTAAGGGTACAAACAGGTGACAAAATGGGTTTCACTGCTGTTTAAAGTTGGGGAAGCATTTACTCAGTGCTGTGTAATGCACAACGAGTATATATGATTACATGAAGAAAAAGCAGGGAGTGAATATGTACACAAACATGCTTACATTTTTAAGTAAGTACTTCAAGCAGATTCGGAACGTGTCAGTCTGCAGTTGTGGTTATGGCACGGACATTTACTGTTATGTCAGTAAAAGATGTTATACTGGCTGAGGAAAGTGGTATTTTGACTTTCTTCTGCCATGGCTTGCACTTGCTGTACTTCAGAAAATGTATGTCAGTGCTACTTCTATTATTAAGTTTTATGAGACCTGTAACATGTTACCATTGCAAAGATAACATAATGACTTGGTAAAAAATGAAATTAACAGTACTTTCCATAAATGAGTGACAATTGCAGTGAGTACATCAGAAGAGATAAACTCGTTCCGCGGTAACATTACGAATTACAACAGATTCAAAATCTGTTTGTGATAATAGGTAAGTACCGAAAATTCTTGTGTAGGAAATGGGGGGGGGGGTGCACTGATAATTAAAATGCACCAACTTTCATCAATGTTCACATAAAGCAAACTTGATGCTTTAAGTAAGGTTAGCAACAAACAAAGTGATTACTTAAATGGTGGCAAACAGTGAAATATAACTTCTGATATATCCAGTAAAATACATTGTATTATAAACATTGGGTATAAATATTATTACTATCTATTTATATTAAGTAATACGTTTTGAAAGACTTCATCAATAAGGGCGAATATATTAAATAACTGTGTGCTATAATCTTTTACTGAGGTTTTATATATGATACATTCTACTTTACTTATGATTGAATTGCTTGTCATCTATCTTTCATGTAAATATTAATTGCTTATACAATAAGTAGACATTTATATTGTATTAGAATTCTGTTTAATCTACAATACTACTATATCCATTCAAAATAATATAAATATTGCTTATTCCTATTACAAATATTCTCCATATGATTTAATTTATGGAGCACAGATATTCTGGATTGTCAAGGTATGAGTGATAATCTAATGGACTTAGATTTATCCATCAGATTAGGAATGATTTTCATTCCATGTCTAGTACGGTTCTTAGTTTCGTTAACATTTATTAATTTAAATTTATTTCACAAAAACATTTTTAGTATGCCTGACCAAAAAATTACTTTATTGGTAAACACTCAAAGTATAAAACTGATAAATTCCTTTAAAAGCTCAAACATATACTTTATAGTTACCAGAGGAAAATGTTTAATAGTCACAATAAAACAAAAAATACATAGTCTAAATAAACAAAGATGGATTTAACTTTATTATCTTTAAATGCCAATGACTTAAACAATCCTAGCAAGAGATCAAATCTACTGAAATATTTAAAACTGAATTGTCTTCCTTCATTTCAAAACAAATGACAATTACAAATGGAATCCTAAGGAATATATGATATTGGCGCAATCTACTTATAAGACAAAGACAAAAGGGGTAACAATTTTATGGATAACAAATGCGATTAACCCAGAAATAAATTATAAGTATGAAGATAAAGAAGGCCTTACTGCATTAGTAATAGTTAAATATAATAACAGAATATGGACCCTAGCCAATATATACTGGCTCCCAGGCATTGGAACAGGAACTGTTAAAAAAACACTTGAATTTAATTTCCAATAATTATAAAGGCAACTTAATATTAGGAGGAGATTTTAACTGTACATTTGATATTTCTGAAACTACAAATAAAAGACAGCTGCATACATCCCCTGTATCAAAAGCTTTAAACAAGTGGGTAGAATCATTTCATAGAAGCAAACAGAAAAGCACAAACTCAATAATGGCAAAAGAAAAAGAGCACTCGGCACTAGGGCACCACCAAATCCTTTACTTCAGCACTTTTGTCTGCTTGTCAGCCTTGACTTCATCAGAATACACCCTATATCATTACAACTCAATTTATATACACAATGATCACATGATTTCAATTAATCAATCAACTATTTTAAAAACATCCAATACCCTAACTTTGTCCCTAAAATTCATTATTTTAGTATTTTAATAGTAACACACAAGCATACTAACAGCAGAGGCAAATAATTCTAATAAAACCTATCAATTCTTAGCAAAATTATACAAATGCTCTTCTTTAATCACTAATAATAAAAATTAAAATACATGTCCTAAAAAATAAAATAACTACATTTTTTTACATATGGAAATCCGCTTTCAATTTAAGATAACTGGAAAGACTAACAGTTTCATTAAGCCCAGGGGATGTGTCTCATTACATTTCAACTGCCAAATCAACTCTCGATACTCCAGAAAAATATCTATTGGGCCCCCCTACTGGTATTCTTTACCTGTTCAATAACACGAAATTTAAATTGATGCCCTTCATGTTCTTTAATATGCTTAAATAGAGCATTCTTGAGATTATTCTTACTGATATATAAATGCTGATAAACCTGCTTATTTAAGCTATTAATAGTTTTTCCTATGTAAAAATTCTGACACTGTTGACAGATTGCTATATATGTAATATTTTTACTACAACAGTTAAACCTTTGTTTCAAATTTACCCAACCAAACCCCTTAATAAACAAAGACTCGTTCTCCATCATATGTGGACATTGATTACAATGACCACATTTTACCATATTACCTTTAGTCCCTTTGATTATATTAGTTTCCAATAGATTTTTAAAAAAAATGTCCTCCTTGTAAACTACAACAGGATGAACCCCTAATTTATTCTTGTATTGTTGTTCTATATCAAATAATGCCCAATTCACATTTAATATTTCTTTTATCTTCCCATATAATGGGCTAAATGTCAGTATCATTGTATGCGAAAATGTAGTTTCAACATTATGCAATATTAATAACATCCAGAGAGATGATAGAGTACCTAAAATGGGGGAGAAAACCCCATCTTCCCTTTTCTTAACTTCTTGGAATATGGATTCTATAAAAGATAAGGGATAACCTCTTACCAAGAGCATAGTCTTTAAGGTTGCTATTTCATTTATAAATAAGTCATTCTCTCTGACCATCCTAGCCAACCTAACTCCTTGCCCCTTTACTAAAGATCTCTTTTGATGAACAGGGTGGGTAGTAGAAAAATGTAACAATGTATTGGAGTAGGTTGGCTTGCTAAATAGTGTAGAAATAAACCTCCCATTAACCACATGTTTGATGATGGTAATATCCAAGAAATGTATGGCACTATTGTTTACCTCTATAGTAAACCATAGGAAGGATGTTCTTCTATTTAGATATTCAAAAAATTCATATAATAACTCTTTACTTCCATGCCATAAAATAAGAATATTATCTAAAAAATGGAAATCTGATGAAAAAACTTTTGAAATTTCCCATTCTGCCAAAAATATGTTAGCAAACAGGGCCACACATGAAGCCCCCATGGCTACCCCTATTTTCTGTTTGAAATAATGCCCTTCAAAAAAAATGAGATTGTTATTCAATATGATGTCCATGACCGTCTGAAACATCAATATTCTAGAATGTGTTAACCTGGAATATTTACAAAAGAAATCATAGAACATATTAATACCCTCTCCGTGAGGAATAACAGTAAAAAGATCGCACACATCAACTGTAACAAATATCAGTTATTCATTATACATTTTATGCTGAATTTTCTTAAGACAATCCCATGAATCCTGCAAAATATGCAGAAATTGTTGTAATATTCTCTTCAGATTCAAATCTATGAACTTGGCCATGGAAATGTCTTTGATGCTTTTGCATCTACTATAGGCCTTAAGGGGGATCCACAGTAGACTTATGAGTCTTTGGTATACCAAAAATTGTAGGTATACGTGGGTTAGCTTGTTCCATAAAATTCATCTCAGCAAGGGTAATTTGGTTATCAAGCAACAGATCAAGTAATACCACATCAATATGTCTATATGTTATGTTAAGTTGATTAACAGATATTTCTTCATATGTTTGACTATATAAATGTAGTAAAATGTTTTGAACATACTGTTCTTGATCCATTGCTACCAGACCTCCCCCCTTACCTGGTTTCATCAGCCTAATTTTTTTTATTTCCCACAATTTCAAATAGTAAATCATTTTCTTCATGGGTAAGATTGTTGTTATATATCCTGTCATTTGAAAAGGCCATCCTAATCTGTAAAATACATAGCTTTTCATAAATCTGCAAAATGGGGTGAAGGAGTGGATTAAAGGTACTCATTTTTTTTTTAGATATTTCTTGTGGTCCAAACTGTATACTGTTTTCAAAATAAAGCCTCAAATTGAGCTTCCTTAAGAAAATTTTAAACTCCAATAGACAATTGTCCAACCTTGGTTTTCTAACCGGAACAAAATTCAACCCTCTCTGAAACAGTTCGGCCCAATCTGTTGTAATATTGGTCGAATGTTGAAATCGCCTCTTAAATTCCTAATAACCCATTCAGTATCATTCTTGTTTAGATGTTCAATACCAATCTTCTCACAACACCCCTCATTCCCCTGCCCCACTGAGGTTTCCCTCTCTGTGGGTAGGATCCCTGATGGTCCAGAGGTTGAAATCTCTCTGTGTTGTTGGTATAATTGGAGTGACGCTGTCTCCCCTTTTGGTCCCTCTGATTGCGAAGGCGCTCCGACCTTATTAAGGGTTTCCCCCAAAGGGGGCTCTGGTTCGCTATTAGAAACACCCAGGAATTCATCCACAATCATGTCATCAACTTCATGTATAACAATCTCATCAAAGTTGGTACTAATGCCTCTATTAGAGTTCCTAGGCAAGGGATATGCCACCCCCTCTCATACTCTGCACTATCCCTATTAAGTTTTTTTACTTTTTTATTTTTAATAGCAGAAATAACTTTGTCAACATTTACAAAAACTGCTCGATATTCATTACTTTTTAATTCAAAACATAAATCAGCAGTAATACAATTATTTATTGCATCAACTAGGTTTTTAAGTTCAGTCATTTTTCTCTCATTGTCCCTCACCAAAATTTCGAGCAATTCACACCTGTGTTTATTGAACATAGTTACCAAGTCTTTGTATAACGGAGTCCCTTATTCCAAACCTGTAGGGAACTTCCATACACAAAGTCCTTTTGGTATTTGCTGTCTACGCAGGCACTCCTTAAGATAACTGTTCTCAACCTGTAGTTTCTGTAATTTTAGTACCTCTTGTTCAAAGGAAGGAATCATTTCATCTTGTAGATGCTTTCAAATTTAAAGAAGATACATTTTTGTTATTTTCCCATCAATTTCAAAGATTTGGTACCCAAACTAGAATAGATAAAATATTTGCTGCCCATGACTTACACTCTAAAATCATTAATTTCTCAATCACTCCCTGCCCCTCTTCAGACCATAATTCATTGCTACTAAAGCATTAAAATGGATACAAACCGTTAATCTTTAACTCAAGAATTCCAGCATATATAACTAAAATTAGAGTTCAAACCCTGGTTATTATCTGAATTACAGTTCTTAGATATTAATTACACCACAGAGATAAATAGAATAATGATATAAAAGCTTACATATGTGGCAAAACCCTAACTTGGTATAAAAAATCAGAGAATTGGATTCTGAATTATTATATCTACAATCCAAACTTTTGTTAGTAAAAGCTGAAAAAAATCAAAATCATTTGGAGATGAAAATGAAAGTAAAAGTATTAAACAATAAATACAATGAAATTCTAACACATAAAACTAGTTTAGCTTTAGCAAAACTAAAAATTAATACCTTGGCCACTTCTCCCAAATATCTACACAATTTATCCACAAGAATCAAAATACAATCAAAAGCTAATAACATTCCAAGTATCTTCCATGAAAAGAAAGGGAAAAATGTCTTGGATATAGGTGACATTCTTGATTTCTATAGAAATCACTATATGGAACATTTCCAAAAAGAAAATATACATATCAATCAATTAAATCTAGATGAAAAATGTTCTAATATAAAAAAAATACCAGAAAAATTAAAGCTAGATTTGTAAGCACCCATATTCTACAAAGAAATTGCAGATACAATAAAAGAGGGTAAAAATAATAAGGCTCCAGGTATAGATGGCATTATTATATAAACTTTTTTCTTCAAAGATACTATCCCTCTTCCATAAAACTCTATTAGAAATTCGGTCACAAGCTTTAATACCACCCTCTTGGAGATATTCCTTAATCACACCAAACCTAAAGGAAAACAAATCCCCAAACCTCTCTACCTCATATAGACCTATATCATTATTAAATAATGACTATAAGATATTTATGACAATATTAACAGAATGAAAATGCCACTATCCAAAACAAATAATAAATCAGACTGGATTTATATATCATAGAGACACACATGACAATATTAAAAGGATAGTTTCTCTTATAGATTATGCTAGTAAAGAAAATAAACAGTCATATTGGCTTAGATATAGAGAAAGGTCAGAAAAAAACTCTCTGCAAGTAGAACCCAGGTGCAAGGCAGGAACCAGTACAAGTAGACAAAATTGCCAGCATCAAATGAGGCTAATAAATTGAATACATAAGTTTTTTTTATTATTTAAATGTAATAAACAACCCAGACCGGTTTCAGCCAATAGGCTTTCCTCAGTGGGAATGAAAGTAATAGCAACTTCGAAGTGACACACATAATATATATATATATATATATATATATATATATATATATATATATATATATAGCATGAATCATCCAATAGGATTCTTCCCAATATTCAAATTGTTTCCTGTATGGAAAATAAGGAGAGAATAAAAAGTTATACAATAAAACAATCACATAGTTAATGTCCATTGCAATTAGTAATGTTAAAATAAAACATATATTATTATTATAAATGATCATTCAAACCAGGTGAAAACAAAGCACCCAGTTTAATGATCTAATACTTTTCCTTTTTGGTGAGAATTGAATGCCATCCTTGTTTATTGGATCTATCACCAAGAATTCTGTCAATAATGGTGAACTGGAATCTGGCTGAGATGTGTTGTATGCAGTGTCTAAATAGGGCATTGGTCTCCCTCTTGGTTCGTATGTCACTACGGTGCTCAGCCATGCGTAATCGAAGTGGTTGTGATCTCTGTCCAACATAGAATGAACCACATGTACATGTTGCAAGGTACACCACCCAATCACCATTGCAATTGCCAAAGAATTTCATATCAAAACATCCTATCAGCGTTTTTGCTGGTGAAGTGTTTCCATGTAAAAATAAATGGACATGATGGACAATGACCACAATGGTAGGTACCCCACAGTTTATCACCTATCATGGTTAGTTGGTGGTGTATGGCTCCAGCCGAACTGACCTTCTTGAAGTGTGAAAAAAATGACCCAAGTGTCCTACCTCTTCTGTATCCATACTTACATACATCACCAATCCAAGGTGTAAGTTCATCATTGGCAGTAAGAATGTTCCAATGTTTGGACATAACATTCCTGATTAGGTTAATGTTACGTCCAAATGTTGTGATGAACCAGATGGATTCATCCTGTTCAATCCGAGTCTTTTCACGGTATGTAAGAAGGGAGGTTCTAGTGGAGTTGAGAGCAATTTGTTGGGCACCCTGGATGTCTGGCTCCTTGTAACCCCTAGCTCTAAATCTGTTGGCCAGATCCTGTTGGGATTCTTCACAATCATTTTCTGAGGAACAGATTCTGCGAATCCTGAGGAATTGAGATTTGGGTATGTTTTGGATGATGTGGTTGGGGTGCATGCTCGTTGCATGTAGTAAGTTGTTGTACTTGGGGGGTATTTACGAAATGTTTTACTTTGTAAGGTGTCATCTGGATTCCGTGTTTTGGTCACATCCAGAAAGTTGATCTCATTCTTATCATGGGTAGAAGTAAATTCAATACCCCATTTGTTCTGGTTGAGGTATAGTACAAATTCTGTCCAAAAACAGCAGCCAGCACCATGGAACACAATTTAATTCTTTAATAGTGAAAAGTATGAATCCAAAATCATACCGGTTTCAGCATATAGCCTTCTTCAGTGATAATAAAACATTATATCCACTGACTATATATAGCCTTAAGCTAATTAATTATTCAAATTGGTAAGGATCAACTTAGATACAGTCTATAATTTCAAATTTATGTAATATGTACCCAAAGTTATATATATAGGTATGTATTAATAAACCGACATCCAGTATATTAAACCACAAATTTCTGTTGTAACATTCAAACAAAAACTTATAAATGTTCATTTAGACCTGGATGAAACAACCCACCAAGTCTAATGATCCATGCTTTTTCTTTATGGTTTAGCAAATCGTGCCAACCAGATTTGTCATTGTAATCCCCCCTAATAACTTCAATAATCTGAAAGTGAAATTTTGCATTTGTATGAATCAAAACATACTTATATAAAGCACTAGAACAATGTTTGTTTCTGACATCACTCAAGTGTTCAGACATCCTAATTCTAAACGGTCTAGATGTTTGACCTATATAAAAGGGAAAACATGAACAGGTCACCAAATAAATAACCCAACAAGTTCCGCAAGTACCAAAACATCTAATGTCAAAAATTTTACTGACATTTTTACTGGAAAATTCCTTAGACTTCTTAACATGAACACAAAAGGAACAGTGACCACAAGGAAAACAACCCCTTAGTTCAACTCCTGACAATGTGCGCTGTATCCCTCCAACATTTTTGTGTCTACCTCTCTTATGCAAATTCAATAGGAGCCCAGTGTACGGCCTCTCCTATAGGAAAACAGACATACTGGGGGCAGAATGTTAATAAGCCTTGGATTGGTCATTAAAATATTCCAATTATTCTTGATCAATCTTTTAATAACATTGTTGTTTCTACCAAATGTTGTGACAAATCTAATTGGTGTCACAGTTGAATTATTCTTCTCCTTGTACTCAAGTAAATCCTCTCGATTAAACTGTTCCACCCACTTAGAGGCTAAAATAACATCTTCATGTTTATATCCCCTAGCAAAAAATCTATTTCTAAGATCCTGCTGAAAAAATTCGTAACTGTCCTTATTGGAACATATTCTTGTAATTCTTAAAAATTGGGACTTGGGTATGTTTTTAATATGTTTAGGGTGTAAACTACTAGCATCCAATAATGTATTATATTGTGGATATTTTCTAAAGATTTTTGGTCAAGTGTATGGTCACTTTTTCTGATCACACAAACATCCAAATATTGAATTTGATTGTATTGCACATTGAGGGTGAACTCAACCCCCCAAACATTGTCATTAAGATATTGAACAAATTCTAACAAGTATTCTTGATCACATCTCCAAATAAACCAACAGTCATCTAGGTACCTTCGCCATATATCCAATTCTTCTATGTATATATTGTGGGATTTATCATAAATAAGATATTCTTCTAGATAACCCATAACCCATAAAGAGGTCTGCATATATAGGGGCGAAGGAAGCACCCATGGCTGCACCTTGAACCTGCATATAACATTCTTGATGGAAATAGAACACATTTTTATTCAGTACATGCTCCACCATACAAATAAGTAAGGTGTTAAAACCCGGTGGATAAAGATTACTTCTTTTCAACCAATAATCGACTGGCTGCAGCCCGGCCCAGTGTGGAATATTAGTATATAACGACTTAACGTCAAGTGTACACATCAACCAACCGGGGTCCAATTGAGAATCTGTGATAATTTGTAAGAATTCAGTAGTATCTTTTAACCTAGATCTGACTGAAGTCAATAAAGGTTTGAAATGTAAAGTCAAAAATTCTGAAAGTGGTTCTGTTAATGACCCTCGGCCTGAGACTATGGGTCTACCTGGAGGCTTCAATAAGTTCTTATGAATTTTTGGCAACAAATAAAAAATTTGTTTACATGGATCCGTCACTGTTAATTGCGTCTTTGAATTCTTATCAATAATCCCTTCCTTAACTGCTAAACCCAAAAATTCATCAATTTGTTGCTTAAATATATTAGTGGGATCTAAGGGCATCAGCATATGGTGTTTTTTATTAAGTTGAATATGTGCCTCTGCAACATACTGTTCCAAATCCAATACTACCACAGCGCCACCTTTCAGTTGAGGTGACAATGTTTGGGTTGTTCCTCAAATTCTCAATAGCCTGAAATTCTAAATCAGATAAATTATTACCCAATATAAATGTTTCTTCCTGTTTAAAGTGTAAATCTTTAATCACCTTTTCTTGAAAAATGGCCACATATTTGTCCATCGGTGGCTGGAAAGTAGATTTATAAAATCGAAACCCAATAGATCTTTGTGAATTATCTATGTCCCCAAAGAATAATTTCAAATTAAGTAATCGACAACATGTCAAAACATACTGTACAAAACTATATTCATTAACAAAAAACGGGAACAAAAGATAACCCTTTGAGTATTTTTAATTGTGTATCATCCAATGACACAGAGGGGATATTATGTACATTTGGATATACATCTATTTCTGAGTTAGAACATCTAACAACATTTCCAAATGCTTTACTGTATCTATGTTTGTGTTTCTTACCCCCCCCCCCCGTGTCTTTTAGTCCTAAAGGGCAATCCGTGTTTTTTGTTCTCTTATGTGCTGGAGACTCCTGAATGGAAACATGTTCATGCTCAGTAGTCGAAGATTCCTCCCCTGAGGTACTACCAAAATCAGTCTTAGATCTTTTTAATATAGACCTAGGTCTTTTTCCTGAATTTTGTGGGTAGGGACTCACCTTCTCTAAATCTGACATATTTTTTAGTGACGAATGGTTTCCCTTCGGCATAATCCGTAACATCCCTTTGAAATTTATGTATCTTTTTATCCTTTAGACCTTGTTCCAATACCAATAAATCCTTAGAAAGTTTAGATAAACAGTATTTATATATCATCTGTCCCTCAAAGGGCTTAATGTTGTCACATAATGTATTACCTCTGCAGTATTAGCATCAATACTTCTCTCATAAAAAGAGATAAGAATATCTACAAACAGCATCGTTGCTGTATGTTGAGCCTTAACCTATTCATCATTTAACTGCTCATCCGGACCATTCACAAACTGTTGAAGCTTAATTCTGAGTCCCCTAGGAGTGATATTTCTAGCCCTATAGGCCTTAAATAGTCTTAGATGCCAAACATTACTTCTGAGTTGTGACATACTTTGTTAGTTTAAAGAACAACTCTTTACAAGAGTCCCCCGGGTCCTTAACCCTTTCACCTTTGGGAGAAATACCCTCCTCAGGAATACCAAAAATTTGGACATCATCTTTGTCCGAAGACAAACCCTTCAAAATAGTTATCAAATCCATTTATACCAAATATTGCAATGAATCCTAAATTATAAGGAAGTCCACCAACATTACTACAATAGCTGTCAGTAGGTGAATAACCAAATCTATCCTAAGAATGTCTAGATCAATTTAGAAAATAGGGTGGATATAAACAGCCACCAATGTATAAATTACATCCCTCCCATCCCCATCCCCTCCCATCTTTCCAATAGCCAACCACAGCGCTAACCCAACACTATCTCCTCCATATTCCCTCTACTATCACACCTCCTCAACTGACATGTACAAGCATACCTTTCCTTTGCTTACTGCATGCACTCTCCTTGCATATCTTGCATCCTACCAAAGCTCCATCATTCCCCCACTCAACCACTACCACTGTACTACTACTCACACCACCACCCATGTCTCACCCATACTCAGATCCCCTCCCACCAGCTCAAGAACCATCCCTATGCACCCCCCACATATTCTACCAACTATATTACCCAAACGTAAAGCATCCCTTCAACTTAATATAGTAACCCTCCCACCATACCTATTACCCACAGAGAACAATCATAAAATTTCCCTTATAAACAAACACATTCAAAAACTGAGAAAACTAATAATCTCATGCATATCAAAACTAGCCCTAAGTGGAGACATCCACCCCAACCCTGGCCCTACCATCCCCAACCCCAATCCTCATAATCAGACTAGAAATCACAACTTCTCCCATATTACAGCCAATAGAAAGCCAAGTGACTTCCTTCTACTAAGCCTAAATATTAGAAGTATATCCAACAAAGTCCATGAACTCCATGCCACCATAGACTTATACTCCCCAGATATAGTCATCCTGACAGAAACCTGGCTAAAATCTCACATTACCAGTGAGCAAATACTCCCTACAGGTTACGGCATACTAAGAGTAGACCGGCTAAACAAAAAAGGAGGTGGTGTAGCTATAATATTTAAACAACAGCTAAACATCCAGATCTTAAAATCATCAGCTCCACAAATAGGCAATGAAGAAATAATATATACCAACCTCAAAATTAACCGAAACAAAACCAACATAATTGGATGCTACTTCCCACCTGGCCAAAACATCCCTCCACTAGAAAACCTCCTCAGCTGGTCTACCCACCATCTCCCCCAAGAAACTATCATCTTAGGTGATTTCAATATTGACTGGCAATCCTGTTCTGGCAACAATCCAACCCATCATGTACACCTTCATGGCTTCACCCAACTAGTCCAGTCACCAACAAGGATAAATAAAAACTCCAGCAAGCACTCTACCCTGGATTGGATACTAGTCAGTAAGAACCCCCAGTCATATATAACAGGCTGCTTATCAGATAGCCTCAGTGATCACTCCCCAACATTCCTACTCAAAAAATACCTGTACCAAGCTAAACCTGTCGTCTATCGTCAAATACGTAAAAAAATAAACTTTAACTCACTCACATTCATCTCATCCCTCAAAGAATGTAACTGGCATGCTCTAAAGTACCTCAGTCTAGATGACGCAGTTGAATCTTTTAATACTACCTTCCTGAACATCCTTAATTACCATGCCCCATAAGATTTTCCAGAACCAAAGCACAACCCTCCCCATGGCTACAGAAAACCACTAAGTCAGAAATGAAAAACAGGGATAAAGCCTGGGAGCCCTGGCGCAAAACCAAAACCCCTGCAGCTAGACAGAAATTCCTAGAACTACGCAATAGAGTCAAAAAGCTAATAAAATGGGACAAATTCCAATACTACCAGTCTGCCCTAGACTCCTCACAACACAGCCCCAAACAATTCTGGTCCTCCATAAACTCCATCCTCCACCCAGGTAAAGTCAGTACCCCTCCTCCTAACATCTCTCACTCCTCAGAAAATATTGCTACCTCATTCAACACGCACTTCACCCAAACCATACTATCACTAGCTAAACAACACAACCCCCCTCCCCTCCAACCCACACCTTCAACTAGTAATCTCCCCACTGCCTTCTCTTTTTCTCCTGTACCTACCTCCAACATAAAAAAACTCTTAACTAAACTTAAACCCACCAAATTAGCAGCAGACAAACCTCCCAAGTGAATACCTACAAATCGCAGCTGATGCTCTGGCCTACCCAGTATCCATCTTGATTAACCGATCTCTGTCAGAAAGTTACGTTCCCACATTGTGGAAAGTCTCACATATAATTCCCCTCCACAAAGGCGGACCCTCTGCAGAACTAACCAATTACACCCCATAGCTATTCTCTCTCCACTCTCCAAAATACTAGAGAGATGCATACACTCTCAGGTCTCACACTACCTCCTTACTAACAACCTCCTTTCCAGTACTCAGCATGGTTTCCGACCAAACCATAGCACCACCACTGCCTTGCTCTCCTTTACAAACACTATCCTTCAGCATAAAAACAATGGCTATCTCTCCTCTGCTACTTTCCTAGACCTATCTAAAGCTTTTGACATGGTCCCACACAAACAACTTATCTCTGTCCTCAATAACCTATCCTTCTCACAATCAGTCACCAACTGGTTTCAGAGTTACCTGTCTGACCGCCAACAATCCGTTGTATGGCAGAATGACATATCTCCCCAACTACCTGTCTCCATAGGGGTTCCCCAAGGATCCATCCTTGGACCCCTACTTTTCTCTGTTTGCACCAATAATCTAGCCTCTGCCACCAAACATGGCACACTCATCCAATACGCAGATGACTCTACCATCATCTGCTCAGCCCAGTCCCTACCCAAACTGCAAAAAGTCACACAGGAAGCCTTTTCCTCTGTTGAAATATGGTTATCCGATGCCCAATTAATACTCATCCCAAACAAAACTAAACTATTCATCTTCCAACCCACCAAACATACTCAAAACAACTCTCACTTTAACATCACAGCAAAAGACACCACCACTATATACCCAACTGAACACACCAAATTGCTAGGAGTGGAAGTAGACAATAAACTAAAATTTGACATTCACATATCCATGACCATAAAAAAAGTCCACAAAAAACTAGGAGCATTATACAGAAATAAACAATTTCTCACCAAAGCAGCAAAGATTTCAATAGCAAATTCTCACCTTATCTCCACCCTACTTTATGCCTCTCCAGTATATACCAACCTAAGGCAATGTGATCTAAATAAGCTAGAGACCTGCTACAACAAAATTGCAAAATTCGCCACAGGGGCATCCTACCGTAGTCACCACTGTCTCTCACTTGCTGAACTGGGCTGGCTTGAACTCCCTCACCTCCTTCAGTGGTATCAACTCTCACTCACCCACAAACTTGTAAACCATCTACTAAATGTCCCATCCCTCCAGAATCTACTCCAACCCTATCGCACCACCAGACCACTAAGATCCAGCAACAAAAATCACTTGCATATCACTAAAGCCAATAACTCTGCTGGTGAAGCACTATTCTCTTGCGCCATAGCCAAATTATGGAACTCACTCCCACCCACAATTATCTCCGTACCATCATGCACCAACTTCAAAACTTTATTAAAAGCACACCTAAAAACATGATGGCTATGCCCTTGCAACTTCCACTCTAATATCATCCACCCCATCCAACTACTACCTTTCTTTCACCTCCACTAACTACCTTGATGATAGCAAGCTCAGATGCTCATAAGCCTAGTACTTATTATACAGCAGGAACTTCTCATTGTTACATTTGTTAATGCCTGTTATGTACTTCACAGATAAAGATTCTAGTTGTCTACTGATGTACTATGTTCTTCATCTGTAAATATGTTGTAAGTAATTTCTGTGTTAAATTGTTAATCACTATGTAATCCAGTGTAACTACTGTCTGTTTATTTTACTGTGGAGCTTTTCTCCCCGGGCCTCCGCTGAAAATGGACCCACGTCCAGTCGGACACTCCCGGTCAACAAATTTAAATAAAATAAATAAATAAATAAATTAGCCATCCAATAGTTGAGAAGCATTAGCACTGACCACCTTGTATTGACAAGCCATGTAAAATCGGCCCCATCCATAAGCAGCCTAATGTTATTCAACATACGCAATAAACGCCAAGCGTCGCTAAGATGAAATCAACAGTGTATACCCATACAATCCACAATATACATATAAAAAGATGTTATTTCTTAATGAAACCATCTATATTAATTCGGATAACTGACAATAAACGTCCAAGCGTCGTCTGATATCCTGAAGAAAACTTAGCTGCTGATTCACTTTGGGCCCCAAATCACCCACAGTGCATGACCCCTCTAACCATGAATGGCATCAAAAGTATAAATCCAATAACTATAAATAAGAGTTATAAATGGCAGCTATAACTGTGATGTTCAGTAAACCTCCTCATTAAAACATAACAAACTGTCCATACGTTTATTAAGTATTTTGAAAATATCGAAACATTCAAAAACAAATTTCAATTGTTGAAAAATAGAAAAACATAATACAAGATAAATTTTGTATCATAATATGAGAATCAGAACTATTCGTGAATGTCCGTGATAGTCCAAATTCACAAAATAACTTTCCAGAGAGACAAAGTTCCCTTCCATAAGCAATCATCCAACAAGATACTTGTTGGATAGTCAGCAAAACTTTCAAATATACTTTGTAGTAACCGCGTCTCGATGTTGTACCACAAACGGCCTGTTCATATTAGAACCGTGTGCTCCGAATCACCCCCAAAGAAGTGAAAATGTTTATAATGTTCACATCAAGTTCAGAAACACAGCGTTGATCTTCACTTCCCAGTTCCATGCATAAAATAAAATAAAAAAGGCAAAATCACCGACAGATAAGACCAGCAATCAAGCAATGAAAAAATAACATGGCCTGCTCATAACTGATAGCATAATACTGATGGCACTCACACTATGTTTAGGCAACTGGGCTAATTATCCTTCATAAAAAATATGAAACAGAAAAATCAAAAAGCCCATACCAAACAAGTTAAAAAGTCAAGGCCTGTTGTAACTAATATATACCTTAACAGGCAAGGCAGAAACCCTTTATATATCGCCTAAAAAGGTATATAATTCACTGTGTCGTACTGTCTTATACCTTGATGAAAAAAACTGGTTGCCATAAAGAAATATAATATAGGAAGTACTTATCCCAATAATCTCCATGAGAATAGTTCCATCCAAACAGCATGAATCTTTGTTGAAAATAATGGTTTTCCCATCAAACAAATGGCGACAGCTTTAAACACTAGCCCCTTTCACAAACTGAGGTCATCCGTTCAAAATATAGGATGGATGTAAATCTCAACGTCGCTTTACTTCAAAGACGAAAAAAATGGAGATCATGACAAGAGAAACCTCACCAAGCTTCAAAATGATTCACACCGTCTACTCAAACGTAAATCCATGTGTTCATTCAGGAGCCCCCAGCGAGAAAGAACAGGAAACACCGCAACAGACCTGGCACGTAGGGCTGGTGCAACGGCCAAACACATCAATAATGTCCAAAAACAACAGCCAGCACCATGGAACACAATTTAATTCTTTAATAGTGAAAAGTGTGAATCCAAAATCATACCGGTTTCAGCATATAGCCTTCTTCAGTGATAATAAAACATTATATCCAACGACTATATATAGCCTTAAGCTAATTAATTATTCAAATTGGTGAGGATCAACTTAAAGATGCAGTCTATAATTTCAAATTTATGTAATATATACCCATAGTTATATATATATATATATATATATATATATATATAAGTATGTATTAATAAACCGACATCCAGTATATTAAACCACCATTAAGAAAAAGCATGGATCATTAGACTTGGTGGGTTGTTTCATCCAGGTCTAAATGAACATTTATAAGTTTTTGTTTGAATGTTACAACAGAAATTTGTGGTTTAATATACTGGATGTCGGTTTATTAATACATACTTATATATATAACTTTGGGTATATATTACATAAATTTGAAATTATAGACTGTATCTTTAAGTTGATCCTCACCAATTTGAATAATTAATTAGCTTAAGGCTATATATAGTCAGTGGATATAATGTTTTATTATCACTGAAGAAGGCTATATGCCAAAACCAGTATGATTTTGGATTCACACTTTACACTATTAAAGAATTAAATTGTGTTCTATGGTGCTGGCTGCTGTTTTTGGACATTATTGATGTGTCTTTGGCCGTTGCACCAGCCCTATATGCGAGGTCTGTTGCGGTGTTTATAGTACTAATTCTGCCAAATATTCCACATCTGAACGCCAAACCAACCAACAATCGTCCAAATACCCAAGCCAAATGTCAAGTTCCTCAAGATATAGATTGTGTGTAAAATCCTAGATGAGATGCTCCTCAATGTATCCCATACATAAGTCTGCATATATGGGATCAAAAGATGCTCCCATAGCAGTGCCCTTGAGCTGCCAGTAGCATCCTCCCTGAAAATAAAAAAACATTTTTATTGAGAACATGCTCAACCATACAAACCAAAAGTGTGTTGAAGCCTATGGGATAGAGTTGGGCTTTACCTCTCAACTGTCCCAGATTTTGACTCAAATTTTGGCTTTGCCTATCTTAATCCCTCCTAAAACTAGTGACTTTTGGAGCAAAGGTGGTGAATTGAACCTAATGAATAAAGACAATAATTAAGAGTTATAGACTTCTTTTATTTCAGAAAATGTGTAATAATTCATATGCTCTGATTCTGTCAATGTTTCAAGTTTATAGCACTAATATTTTAAGTGTCCCTGATTTTTCTTTACTTGTCCCTGATTCTGTTGAAATTTGTCCCCGATTGGTTGAGACCAAAACTTGAGGGCTTCCAATCCAGCCCAATGTGGTATGTTGGTGTATAGAGCCTTGACATCCAGGGTGCAGAATAGCCAGTCAGGTTCTAGTTGATTGTCAGCAATGTTTGTTTGTGTCTTTCGGCTTTTCCCTGTTAGGGGTCGCCACAGCGGAACTCCGGTCCGCTAATGATTGGCAGTAGATTTTTGTATACTGGCTTGCCGGGCCTAACGCACAACCTTCAACGAAGGAATGCCCATTTACGCATGTTGCTACACAGAAGACGCTCTAACTGAGAATCGAACAGGCAATGTCTAACTGTAAGGCAACAACGCTACCGCAGCACCATGGTTGTCAGCAATAATGTGTAGAAATTGTGTGGTGTCCTGTATTCTGGCACAAATCAGGCTTAGTAGTGGTTTGAGATATAATGTGAGGAACTCAGATAATGGTACAGTCAATGAACCCATATCAGATACAGTTGGTCTTCCAGGAGGTTTATTACGGCATTTATGTATCTTGGGTAACAGATATAATGTTTGTTTCTGTGGATCATGGACCGTGAGATGTGTCTTCACTGTGTCTGATATGATACCCTCAGAGACAGCCAGGTCCAAAAAGTAAAATAAACAATGTTTTTATTGTCCCTAAATATTCAAAATATTACCATCTATTGTCTCATAAGTGTTTGTATAAGACCAAACAAGGATGGCATTCAATTCCCACCAAAAAGAGAAGTATTGGATCATTAAACTGGGTGCTTTGTTTTCACCCGGTTTGAATGATCATTTATAATAATAATATATGTTTTATTTTAACATTACTAATTACGATGGACATTAACTATGTGGTTGTTTTATTGTATAACTTTTCCCGCTTGAAATTAGGAGTGGGGTCAGTAGGCATCTTCATGTAGTGGAGGGGTTGGAAAGTTGTCCATTTCCCTCCCCCAGATAATCAGTGTCCATGATAACTATCGACCCACCCTTGTCAGCCTGAGTAATGACGATGTTTTTATTGTCCCTAAGCTGTTGCAGTGCCTGTTGTTCAGTAATAGGTTGTGTTTCAAGGGTGAAAACTGATCCAACTTAGTGTATATCCCTAAGTACTGCTTGTTGAAAAACAGCTACATTGTGGTTCATGGATGGTACAAAGTTAGATTTGTGAAATTGGAATTCATTAGATCTTTGAGAATTAGCTCTAGACCCAAAGAAATGTTTGAGGTTAATCCTGCGGCAAAAATCATTAATGTCATTAACTATGTCGGATTCATCGACAAAAAACCCAGGAACAAAATTCAAACCTTTATTCAAAAGTTTCTTTTGGTCCTCTGTTAAAACAGTTTGAGAAGTATTCAAAATATTACCATCTATTGTCTCATAAGTGTTTGTATAAGACCATTGATTGTGTCTATCTTTGTACCTTCTATGCTTTCTCCCACCCCTCCTCCTAATGTGTTTAAAGGGTGGGTCTGGTTCTTAGATTTCTTGGAAACCGAGGATTCCCCAGTAGTCCCTTCAGTGTCTGTAGTGGACGAATCATCCACGGATGCACTGCTGTACATGTGAGACCGCTTCAGTATGGATCTGGGTCTTTTTTTTTAAATTCCTGCCAGGATTTTGTCTAGTATTCATTTTTGGTGGTGTCAAAAGGTCATCCCCTTTGATAATTGGTTAAGTCTCTATTGAATTTTTAAAATTTTTTTTGTCCTTCATTTGTTTTTCAAACACCAGCAGTTCTTTTGACAGCTTATTGAGGCATATAGAAAATTGTGTGTCCCCCTCATAAACTTTGACTTCCCCACACAGGTCACTAACCTCTTTAATGTTGGTTTTGATAGTTTGTTCATAATATGAACTTAATATTTGAACAAAGTTCATAGATTCATGTTGTTGGGCTAGATACCATTCATTGGTCAAAGTTTCATCAATTTTATTTACTAGAGGTTGAGTTTTAATTCTCAAACCCCTGGGGGTTATTTCCTTGTTCATATAGGCTTTAAAGAGCCTCAAATGCCATATGTTTGATCTCATACTTGTCATACTTTTACTACGTTTATGAAAAGCACTGTTGCATTTTTCAACTGGATCTGTTAGTTGTGGAATACCATCCTCATTTGGTATACCAAAGACACCAATGTCATTTTTGTCGGCACAACGCCCTTGAAGTATTGTTTCTAGATCTATGACAATAAGCTGTAGAGTGATGGGTCTTTTCAGATCACAGAAAAATGTAATTGTTTGTAGGAGCAAGTCAGAAGAATGGTATATGCTGTAAGCTGTCAAAAGTGCTGGGCAAAATAGCCCTATATATCCAGTCTAATAAAATAAACCGACTTATCAGAGAGGCAGTTCTATTACCTACCAAAATGGTGCCAGTAAATCTGGTTATATATAGTAGTGACCAATGAACTATGGCCACGAACTGATACGAATGGAGAATACAATTCGCTAAAGTAATTGGCTTCAGCTCGAATCCTGACAGGAAGTTGTAAATGTGCAAGCATAGGTGGTTGAAGTGTTCTTGATGAACTGGTGGTTCAACATCATATAATAAAAATATTAATGATTTGAAGAATTTTAAGATGTTCTAATTAATACCAAAGAATAGTTCCCAAAAGGCATATTGTTGTTGTTATGTTTAGAAAAACTGCTTCATGTATTCTGCATTTGGAAATGCAAGGTGTGGTGTCTCATCAAGATAAGATTAAACCTTATAATTATTAAGAAGTTCTTAGAACGTTCTGATTGGTACTACAATCTAGTTCCAAAATGCTGGTATTATTCAGTCCTAATATAGATGTGGTCAACTTGACCTATAGAGGTTACTCAAACTAAGTGGGTGCCAGAATATGGCAGTAACCACCAACCTAGAGCAGGGTGATAAGTGTTATTCATGGGGTAATCCAAAGGTGTAAACATTCGTATACAATCATCAAACATGAGGTAGAGAAACAAACATGTTGTCCAACCCTGTGAAACAATTTTCCAAGTTATCTTAGTGTTAGTCAATCAGGTTCTAGTGGTATCTATTCTGATCTCGAACTGTCAAAACAATCTGTCAGTTTATATCTAATTTGACTAATCTCTAAATCACACAATGGCAGTGAGTGTGTGTAAGCCAGTCATAACAGTATAAACATGCAGCTTAAAAGTACATTAAATGATGGTTCTTATATGTTAATTAACAGTAGAGGCTATTAAATGCAGGTATAACATTCCACATCTGTATAAAGATCAGCAATTGTCCCACTGATGAGAAACCAAGTTATATCCCTGTAATTTCCAGCTTTGTTTCAAACACGATGTTGCCACATCCATTTCCATGCAACAATGGCCCCAAAGTTCTTAATTTAGTATCTGGAGTCCGACATAAACCCCAACATATATATCTGGTTTATCAAAACCATATAGATAGTGGCAGCAATGTCCAGAATTGTTTCAGTTCCCAATAAATGCATCCAAGTAAACTAATTTGAATACTTCCATAAGGTAAATTGTAATTCCATGACCGTGTTGTAGCCAAGATAGGTTCTGTATTTCCATCTGACAGACCACACTGATTGTTGACATGAAACAGCTACATATCAGTCAGAAGAGCACCCGTTGACACATCTAATCACATATAACTGTTCCTACCATAAGATTGGCGCCCTCAGCAAGCCAAACCAAGGAAGCCATCAAAAAATACTGTGAGGCTTCTCCAAATGCAGGCATTGGTAACCTGATATTAATCATATAAACACAAAAAAAACTTAGATAGGATATTTATAGCCCAAGTATTAGAGAAACAGGACCATATATTTATGTAGCAACATGGCGTCCGCTTCCATTCTTGAAATAATGAAAATACGGCTGGAGCATAAAAAATGAGGTTGAAGCATGAAAAAATAAGGTTTCCCAACAGTATGTTATCGCCAAGACCAGTTACGTTTCTCTATCTGCCCAAAAAAACACTGATTGTTGCCAAAAAAAACAGCTACACATCCAAAACGAAAACCATCATTCATATATAGATGTTTGCACCATGTGGTATACGCCCTCAATGAGAAAAACCAAAAGAAGCCGTAAAAAATGCACTGTTCAGCTTGTCCAAATGCAGGCATACGTGAGTCAATAGACCCAATATACACAAGCAAATCAAAAAAGCCCTTAGTAGAATGATTCCAGCCCAAATAATTATTGAAACAGAACCTTGTGTTTGAGAATGAACATGGCGTCTGTTTCTGAACATAAAATGAAGAAATTTGTTGTCGTATTTACCAAGTAAAACCAGGTTCAACCAATTTGTAGAATAATGTGGTGAATAGATCCAAAATCATCCAAAACTCACTGTAAGTAAAAGCAATCCATGGGAAACCTGGGATAGTTCTGAGTAGCAGAGAGTACCTCCACTACAGCCACCGATTGTGCTAACACTGGAAAGTCCACAGCAGAGTGCAGGAAGTCAAGGTCAGAAAAAAACTCTGCAAGTAGGACCCAGGTGCAAGGCAGGAACACCACACATTTCCCTCCCCCAGATAATCCGTGTCCATGATAACCATCACCCCACCCTTGTCAGCCTGAGTAATGACAATGTTTTTATTGTCCCTAAGCTATTGCAGTGCCTGTTGTTCAGTAATAGGTTGTGTTTCAAGGGCGAAAACTGATCCAACTTGAAGTGTAAATCCCTAAGTACTGCTTGTTGAAAAACGGCTACATTACGGTTCATGGGTGGTGCAAAGTTAGATTTGTGAAACTTGAATTAATTAGATCTTTGAGAATCAGATCTATACACAAAGAAAAGTTTGAGGTTAATCCTGCGGCAAAAATCATTTGTCATTAACTATGTCAGATTCATCGACAAAAAACCCAGGCACAAAATTCAAACCTTTATTCAAATGTTTCTTTTGGTCCTCTGTTAAAACAGTTTGAGAGATGTTCAAAATATTACCATCTATTGTCTCATAAGTGTTTGTATAAGACCAAACAAGGATGACATTCTATTCTCACCAAAAAGAGAAGTATTGGATCATTAAACTGGGTGCTTTGTTTTCACGCGGTTTGAATGATCATTTATAATAATAATATATGTTTTATTTTAACATTACTAATTGCAATGGACATTAACTATGTGGTTGTTTTATTGTATAACTTTTTATTCTCTCCTTATTTTCCATACAGGAAACAATTTGAATGTTGGGAAGAATCCTATTGGATGATTCATGCTATATATATATATATATATATATATATATATATATATATATATATATATATATATATATTATGTGTGTCACTTCGAAGTTGCTATTACTTTCATTCCCTCTGAGGAAAGCCTGTTGGCTGAAACCAGTCTGGGTTGTTTATTACATTTAAATAATAAAAAAACTTATGTATTCAATTTATTAGCCTCATTTGATGCTTTTCACTGTACTTGGTGCTAGCAGTTTTGTCTACTTAGATATAGAGAAAGCCTTTGATTCCCTAAATTGGGAGCTATTTATTCAAAATCCTAATGCTATTTGAATTTCCTGCATCCTTTGTTCATCTCCTAAGGAATATATATATATATATATATATATATATATATATATATATACAGATATATATAGATATAGATATAGATATATATATATATATATATATATATATATCTATATATATATATATATATATATATGTATGTATATATATATATATATATAGCGTATATCAAGTTAGGTCCTTTTACCTCTGAATCTAAACATATAACAAAAGGCACTAAACAAGGATGTCCCATGTCACCGATTCTATTTGCTCTGGCTATTAAAGTATTGGCAGATTCAATTTGTAACAATGCAAAAATCAAAGGAATAGATGTTTATGAACCATACAATTCTAAAGCAATGCTATTTGCTGATGAGATATTACTAACATTATCTAATACAAAAGATACATTAGAAGAATTAAATATATTAATTGATAAATTTCACATTACTTCAGGACTCTATTTTAATAAATCAAAATCAAAATTTATATTTTTAAATTAAAAAAAGAACCGCAGACTAAGGAGATCACATCAAAGGGAAATAAGAATCTACCTTGAAATTTCTAGGAATTGAGTTATGCAAGGATAATTATAAATTAGTCTCAAAAACTACAATAATATCATCAATACAATTAAAATCTGTGTGGAAAAATGGAACAAAATATTAACATTTGAAGACAGACTACAGTTAATAAAAATTGTTTTACTGCCCAAGATCCTATATATAGCATTGGCAATGAACTGTTACCAGAAAGGAATATACTTAAAGAAATAAATTCATGCCTAATAAAAATTTTATGGTTTCCCAAAAGAAACAGAATAGCTTTAATACATCATCTCAGACCATGGAAACGGGGAGGATTAAATTTTCCTGATATAGAAACATATATAAAAACATCAATATCTAAAACAGTCTCAGATTGGACAGGTCCAAATTACTCTACAAATTGGAAATAATTACTAACTGTAATATCAATAAATTAATTTGATTTACAAAAAAAATTCAAATAACAGATAAAAACAATTTGCCATGGCACATATTATGTATTAGTATGCAATACGATATAACTAAACCTAGAAACTCATATGATTAATTATTACATTGACTCATTTAGAAAAATTATTAATGCAAATATAGATTTAAAAATGTGGTTTGATCTTGTAACACCATTTATAGTCACAAAGAACTTTCCACATAAAAGATGGAGAGAAATGATTAATTCCTGGGAACAGAAAGGATTTGTTTGTTGGCTCCAATGTATTAAAGAACTAAATGTTTTAGATATGCAAGTAATAAAAACAACATACAAAATTCCATAACAGGACTGGCTAACTTTACAGAGTATTCTGTCATATTTACAAGCTTTAAGTAGAATTATTAACCATTCTTCATTTAAAGAAATACCTAAATTTACAAAATACATATATGAAATCATATATATAATGACTTTGACATGGGAAACAGTATTTCAAAATTTTACAAAATATTGATAAACTATAAAACAACACCCAAAACCTCATATTGGAAATATATAACAAAAGGACACTCAATCCAGTTAACTGAAGATATTAAAATAATATCTTATTGTCGATAAAATATACATCCTTTACACAATACTGGAAAGTTTTTAATTGGAAATGCTTGCACAGAGCATGCTTAACCCCAGATAGAATCAGTAAAATTATTTCTTCCATAAAAGGAATATGTTGGGGATGTGAGCAATTACGCAATGCAGACTGGAACTACATTTTCTTTGATCGTGTTAAAATTAAGCCATTTTGGAATGGTATTAATACATTTCTACAAACTTTAATTATTTTATTTAACTAAAGCTCTTGTATAATTAAATGTGAACGAAGGTCCTCATTTGAATAGGTCAAACATGTATCTAGTATGGACTATACTTGCAATTTCAAGGAAGTGTATAACAAGAAGATGGAATACAAACACAATACCAACTTTGGAAGACTTCTAAAGCCTACTGAAGACCACGCCATTATTGGAAATTAAAATTAAAGAACTAAGAGTTTATTCAAAGCCATTTATGAACAACCCTTGGGGAAAAGTCTTATCATTGATTGACACTATACAATAATTGATCAGACACTCTGATAATGGATTTGACATACTTATAAAGTAACTATACATTAAGATCTGTTATAGTGTCAGGCTAATGTAAATAGTGTACATAGTTATTTAAGATGTTCTGTATAAATACTATGGAATTCTGTCAAATGTATTTGAAAAATAAAGAATTTTGAGAAAAAATAAGGTGCTTCAACAAAGTATTAGTTTAAGGGTGTGCAGACTTATGCAACCAGTTTATTGCACGTTTTTTTATTTTTAATATTTTTTCCCCTAATAGATTTGTTTGTTTCAATTGAATTGTACAGGTTATAGGTCACATTAAAGGTGGAAAAAGCTTTGAAATGATTTATTGTGGTCTCATTTTTTATATCGCAAAACCCTGTCATTTTAGCAGGGGTGTGTACACTTCTTATATCCACTGTACCTTACGCAAATTAATACTTACAAACCTTTCAAATTACACCTCAAGCAGTTCCTCATTGACTCTGTTCATGCTCTATTCCAGGTTAACTCACTCAACCCTATTGAGCCTCGCACTGCACTTTACTCATCTCGGTTATCTTGTAACTCATTACTATTACTAACTCCACTCACACTTCCACACCCACTGCCTTTCTCTACTCTGTTTTTATGTTAATTTATGACTCTCCTCTCTGCCTCCTGCTATCCTACCATCTGCCTTCCCATCATTATCATCATAAGGTTGCCATCTTATGTCATGAGTCTCAGTGAATCATAGTAGAAAACTATATTACCATCACAGCAATGTAACTACATATAAACATATGTCCATGCAACAGTTTGATGCAACTGAATGTAATGTCTACTTTGTGCATTTTCTGTGCTATGAATAAGCTTCATAAGCCCTTTTTGCCATGTGGGAAATACAGATCTTGTTTTCTGAAATGTTTATGCTCAGGTATCTAACTGAATGTAACTCCACTTTGTGCTCTGATTTTATGCTATATACATGATCTTTTAGGTCATCTTTGTCATGAAGAAATAATGATCTTGTGTTATTGAATGTTTGTATGCTTACTGTGTTCTGAATGCTGTCACTGAAAGCATGTATGTGAATTGTACACTACTGGACCTTTTCTCCCCAGGCATCTTCTGAAAATCAGTCACTGTGTTGACCTATTTGGATTATCCTAGTAAACATGTGTTAAATAAATAAAGGGATAAAGCCCGACAATGACCAGGTGAAATGGTTTCAGTGAGTGGCTCAGGCATCTGAAACAATAGCAGGGAGGGGAGGGCTGGTTGTGCATATCTCAGGGGAAGGGGCATTCATAGATGCACTCCCTGAAGACGTCTGGTCCATCATGGGAAGTAGGCCTTAGATAAAATAGAAGAATTCATGAGATGGGAGAAGGGGAGAGTAGATCATTTTTTAAAAAAAATCCCTCGCAGAAACAAAGACCGCCATGGACCCCCCCCAGGATTGTCTTAAGATCCACTATGGCCCCTGCCCTGAGTCAGAGGAGGTCTAGGGGTAGAAAATGCTGATAGTCCTGGATATGGATGAGGGCACTGTGATGGATGGAATTATGAAGCAAAAGGGGGGTGAGACCTTAATATATGTAATAAGCTCTTGAGAGAATAACTACCCTGAGAGCGGTTATCATCCTGTATATACAATGCATCTGCAGGTGAAGCAGAAGTGTTTAAGATCCAATGTCTGTCGTATCATAAAACCTACCTGCCCTCATAAATGTATACAGACTAAAAAGCTTCAGACTCCATATCCACCAAGTTTCTGAAATCAAACTTTCTCTCTCTACCACACACAATGGCTTTAGATCCCTGTCTTTTTAGCAGGGGTCTAAAAAGGTCTGCACAATGATGAAAATTGAGAACAATTTTATGTTGCAGAGGTCAGAAAGAGTCTTACCCTGCCTACGTTTTCCAGACAAATTTCTATTTACAAAAGCCTTTACCCTACTAATATTAATGGGACAACAACACTTTCCAAATTTACAAAAAATGTTTTTTAAAGCTTTTTGTATTGCTGTCTCTAATAGCAAACTGTCTCTCCCCAATGATGCCATTGTTGAAGCATTTGTGCTCAGAGATCTGATAAAGCACAATTGCCACCATTTTAAAGTTAGCCTGGGTATATGGTTGCATGGATATTACATTTCATACTGGGTAGATTCAATAACTCAGAAATGGTATATCCTTCTGAGATTTATTTATTTATACATTTGTTGATTGTGGTAGAGCGCTCATCTCAATGGACTGATTCCAGACTCAGCCTGTTGCTTACAATCCAAAAGAGAAAACAGAGAAATTATTTAGCATGCAAAGTTAAATAAAATAACATTATATAGTTGAGGTTAAATGGACATTTTAGTCAGAGATGACCAATTCAGAACCCATAAACATGAAACAATAACTTTCATATGACAACAATTAGACTTTAAACGTAATCTGTAAAGGAACAGCTATGAAGTGGCGACTTAAACTTTCTACCAAGAAAAATAAAACTTGCTTTCCACCAGCCCTCCACCCCATAATATTTGAAGGTCTGATTTAAAAGCTCCAGAGTATGTAGGAGTCTCTATCCACCAATGTATACATTATCCTACTTTTAGAACATTACTGCTTCCTGATGCAAGAATCCATCTAGTAAACAAATAAGATATAATCTAAACAAAAAAACACAATACTTTGAAACGCTGAACTGAGTTGAAGAATATCATAACAGTACAGCAGTGTGCCACCAAAATAATCTAATCCTTTTTTGTTGAAAGATCAAATCTGAACCCCCTTCTAACCTGCATATCTGCCACACAATGTGAATGATATAGTCTCTTTGTCCCTAAGCATTACATAGTTCCTCTTGATATGTGTAGAAAAAAATTGAAGCGTTATACAAAGATGAGTGAGCACCTCGTTAAAAGAAATAACCACAAACTCCATGTTATATTTGTCACCCTCAACATAAAATAAACCATTAACCACTGCACAGTTATTTACATTAAGACAACACTAAAAAGGGAAAATACTTTTCTTTTTTGACTTATTTTAACCATGGAGTCTATATTATATATTGCAGAACATTATATGTTTAATGGAGTACACCATGTAAGACTCCGGGGTGTCTACTGAAGTAACTTCCTATATGCTGAAGCTATGTGCAGTGGAATGGTTGAGTGTTAGTTTACGTTTCCTTAAGGAAAAACAAAGTCACTTAGCCATGGCAAAGAAAATGTTTTGTAGGAGGCACAAAAAGTTGCCCAAATTCCTACTTCTAAAGTTTCTCCATTCACCTTTTAGTTCACTGTAAAAGTTTCTCCATTCACCTTTTAAGTGCAACTTTGAGAAGACATTAATGACATAAATTTTCAAGGCTGTTTATATAATATGGCCTTTCCAGGGAGTGCAAAATGTTATTGAAACTACACTATAAGGAAAGTTTCTGACCTGGCCTTCAGCAGGTAAATTATACAAAATCTATGACTGGTTCAAAAAACAAATAAACCATTCAGTGCTACTACATTATTTATCCTTTATTTTTGCTCATTCTTCATTTGTGTTCCCTTGTTTCTGCCTAATTTCATTTTCCCATCTCATATGGCAGTCTTCCTTGTTGTAAGTACTGAATCACTGTGGTGATCATCAAGCTTTTCTACTGAAGATGATCATCCTGACATCAGTGGTTAACATTCCTAGAGTACAAAAATCTCCAGAGAAGCAGCCAGTATGACATCATGACTAGTATTATCTGTAAGTCACACTTGACTCAGTTTTGTCATTATATTTCTGGTGAACTTGACAAGTGAGTGCCAAGAGATATAGTCTACCTGGAATTCAGCAGGGTCTTTGACATTGTCTTCTAGTCTGGTGGCTGATAGGAAAACCGGAGGGGGTGGGGATATGATAAAGACAGAAGAACTGAATTGTTGCATGACTACATGGTTGAATAGTACAGCACAGAAGGAAATGGTGATGGGGATGATGTACAAAATAGGGAAACTAATTGGGGGAATACAGCTTGGGCCAGTCTTGGGTGTAGTACTTTTCACTGTGTTTGTCTTAGTTATCCGAGGAAGCCGTAAAGAGGGTCTAGTTCTTTGTTGATGCAAAGATAATTGTAGCAGTATGATGGGAAGATTTCTAAAGAAGGATTTCAAAAAGTTTACCAGACACAGTTTCTCAAAATGCAGCACATTACCTTTGATGCTGAAAGATCAGAAGTCTGTGGGCTCTATTCCCCACATTGGTGCTTTGATTACTTTTCCAATACTGACACTATAGTGCACCTTAAGGGAGTGCCTCATGCCTGAGTGTGCCATACTTTGGATGAGATTGCCTAATCTGGTATTGCATATGTGGACATAAAAAGCTGCATGTTACTTCCTGAAGAAAGTAGGGGCATTATTAAAATCATAAACAAAAGATTTACATTAAAATCAGTATGCAAGCAACATAACCAAATATCTCATCCCAGTGTTAAAAAAAATAAATAAAAATGCCTTGTTGTACAAAAAGAGAAAATCCAAACAAAAAGCATTGCTGAAAGCAACTCTTTACACATTCCTATAATATATGTCCATCTGATTACTTCATAAGGTGTCTAATATCCATATTCTATTTTGTAGCACCTACCTGTGCTTGTCTTGTCAAATACTGACTTTTATAAGATAAACAATTTTACAGCTTATACACTGTCCACATCTAAACTTTTTAAAATTTCTACTGCCTTCTTTTCTATTCTTCTATTATATCCTGCATCCCAAAGGTACTCCAACACTTCCAAAGTTGTATTAGAAAGACATTATCTTCACCTGTCCTCAGTGCCTTCTAATTTCTATGCTTACTTTCATTCAAAGACATTTTTGCTGCAAAACATTTGAAATATTTAGCACAGCTCCCTAAATCTCCCAATTTTACCATTATTATCATATTTTTTGCAGATGGCATTTCAATAAGAATTCTATCTTCTTCCCAAATTCTGAGTTCTGTTTTACATATCTGTACTTAAAGCTTCACCATTATAGTATTCATCAAAACAAAATCGGTCAATCAGCATAGCACAATCCTCATCTGCATCCCTTTACTCAACTGTCAATTAACTAATGTCTTTGACGTCAGATGTTCACATGCCAAATAGATTTTTGAAAGCTACATCCAAAACCACATTTGCCTAACAAACATCAAAATCAAAAGTTTTGCTACCATCACCTATGACTCCACTTCCATTATTTTCTTCCACTACTTCCCCAATCAACACTAACAAATTCTGCAACTGCTTACATTTAATCACTCCATAATATATGAAGACTATTATTTCCAGCAAAAGCTTGTAACTTTTAGTTGAAATAATTTAGACAAAATCTAATCTTTGTTTCATATTGCTAATGGTCTCCATTATCAGATGCCATCTTATTTTCATTTTAAAATATTCTAATATTCCCATCAACAAATATTCTGTCACATTTTTCATTCCTTATGTCCTGTAAAAACTCTCTCATCAGACTGTCTATCACTTGATGAAAGCTATATCTCATTCTACCTAACCCTGAGGATGATTTAATTTTGATATTTTGTATTACTTCCTTGACTTTATTCACCATGATGCCTACCTTAGTTACCCTTATAAGATTTTTCTTTTAATGTTTTACTAGCTCACTCTGTCCTTTTTATCATGCTCTATCTATATTCCCCTGAAAACTTTTGCCTGCATATTTCAAAAACTGCTGTCTAGAAGTAAAACATTCATTTCCTTATAGGATCATAAGAGATTAGTTATTTCAGAATCTCCATATACACCACCTTTTTATGAATAGCCTTTGGAAAAAAAATCTTTCTTCCTTTGCTTAGTAATATATTTGTTTTTTTAAACTAACTTTTTTCTGTATTCTCATATAATTCTCTCTCCAATTTTGACCCATTTGCCTTCCTTCAAAACTTCATGAAAAGTATCCATGCAGTCCCTATATTCTTTTTTCCTATCTATCTTATTCTTTTATCATTTGATATAAATATTTGTTTACTTCCTCTTTGTCTTCTACCATTCCATGTATGATTTTATAAAAATACACATTTATATGATCTTCTCATGCCACAGAAAAAAACTTCACTGACCTCTTTGCTATCAAAAAAATCACCTTAGAATTTAAATGTCTTTATCCACCCTATCATTAATTGTCAATTCAATAATACTTGATTTATCTGCCTTGTAATCTGAAAAACATGTCGAGAGTCATACTGAAACACCTCCCCACAAATTTTTACTGTAACATAATCTGACAGAGTCAGTACTTCTGTTATGAATCCATATCCATGTGGTAATTCTGTTTCTGCTCTTTGCAGAATTTGTAGCACTTTATTTCTTATTTCTTGAAAACTTACCACACCTTTTCAGTTCACAATTAAAATCTCCTACTGAAATTATAGTATCTTAAATCAGAAGATATATTTATACTTTATTAACCAGGTTTAATCTTTTTCTGTCCTATAAGCATACATATTACATAATCATAATATTTACCTCTGTATAAATTCAAGTTGCCAATTAGGTTTCATAAGACTCAGTTTCGTACATTGATCATATTCAAAATTTTTCTTTGCATATTCTTTTAAAACCTATATATTTTCTTCAGTTATATTGATAAATCTGTCAGTTTTCCGTTTTAACATTCTCCAAGTCATATGATTTCTCATATATATCATATCATTACATCACTCATGTCAGCAATTCTTTTTTTCCTTTATTCTTTACTTGATGCTGCTTTTGACTTCCCCCTTTGAGATAATCTCCATGCAAAATCCCAAAGTCCCTTCTTATTCTCCTTGCCAAACTTACTGACTACTTTTATGTTTTCTTACTAACATTTCATAGCACAGCTATATTCACATCATTTTAACTTCATCTTTCCACAGTAGTAGCTTTTTCATGTGCAGATACTGTAACATTCCCTTAACTATTTCACTTTTTCCACTGAAATTCATCTGCTAAAACAGCATGATGTGTTGTATTGCTAGCAAATCTAATAGCAACACTTCTGATTTCAATAAATACGTAAACACTTCCATGAAAAGATTAGTAGCCAACATTACCATTAGCCAAAATACTTTTATTTTCAGCCTCATTTGATATACTACACTACTTTCTATGTGGTTTAAATGAAAGCCACAGCATACTGAAAAAAAAAAAAAAACGGAACCATTCATTAAGATTCAAAAGATATTTGGTTGAATATATTTGGACATAAAGGTTAGCTATACAGTAAAAACTGCAAAGAAAACCCAGACAAGCTTGAGTTTTCACTGTGTGATATCTTAAACCTCCAATAGTGGAGGCCCATGGGCTATATGCAAATGACCCCTTCAGAACATCAGGTGTTTCAACCACCTGGCTTCTGAATGTCCATGACTTTTCTATTCACTTTACGTCTTTATGGTTACATTCAAATGAATAAAGGCAAACCTCACTAGCTGTGGACAAGCATGTTTCAGTCTTTTTACTGACCTTGTCAGCACAACATAACTGGATAGTTTGACAATACTTTACAAACACAGGGTCTTTAAACAGAACTGATGTCCATAAAGTGTTAAGTGCCTACAAAATATCCTAACTAAAATCCAAACTAAAGGAAAAAAAGGGAACGCAGGCAAACTATTCAGTAAAAACTGCAAGAAAAATCCAGACAAGTTAGAGGTTTCACTGTGGGGTATCATATACCTCCTGTAGTGGAGGCCTATGGGATATATGCAGATGACCCGCTCAGGACTCAAGTGTTGGATGTTAGAATATTTTCTTATAAACTAAAAATGATCTTATTAGTGTTACTTGGTTATTATTATTTTCATCTTATTAGTGTTACCTGGATTATTATTTTTTCGTCTTATTAGTATATTTTTCTACTTAATGAAAAAGTATATCTTTCCAATTCCTTTTAATACCTTTCACCAGCTTTATTAAATCTTTCCACCCCCTAATCATTGCAAAGTTTGTCCAATAGTGTGATTTTCTCAGAAAGTCTGTCCCATTTGTACTCTTCTTCTTAAGCACTTACAATTAGCTGAAGTGAGAGTAGAATTTTTACTCTATGTGCTAGTCCTACTTTCCAATCCCAACTTTCTGTGATTCTTTCAACTTCAGATGTTGCTGTATTTATTATTAAAATAAAAAGGACATTAAGTCCCTCCTTGACACATTTCATTATTCATGTTCACTTTTTCCATAAATGATGTATATATGGTTAACTAGAAGTGTTGTCATGTACTTGTATTTATATATATCCTTTCTTGACTGGGTTAGTCTCACTAGACTAGTAGCCTGTTTTCAGAGGAGACTACTACTGAAGCAACAGCTCTGAATCTTTTTCCAAAACTGTAATATTGTCATATTGATCCTAATTATTTGCGGTACATTATCATATGCTTTATTTATGTGCCTGATTATAAACTTCCATTCTTTTTGCTCTCATTTATACATTTTATGAATTTTAATAATGTATTCTTTTTTCTGTACCAATTTCACATACTTCTGATTATGTTGTATATCTCTCCTTAATCTGATTTGTAAGGCCCATGTAGTAGTTTTGCAAATATTTGATAATGCCAGTAGCTCAAGTACCTTAACTGGTCATTCTCTTTCCCCATTCAAATAAATGTAGGGTTTGCATTGTATTTCTGAAACCCAGTATTGCAAACTCTGAAAATCTGAGGAATTAAGTACAATCTGGGAGAAATATGTACTACATCTGAAATTTCTGTATGCCAGAGAATCCCCCTTGGAGGTGTACAGCAACCTTGTATTTTAGCATACAAGAGTTGCAGGGGTGCAGAAGTTCAGTCTCTCAGATTGTGGGATGCAGAAAAGCTTGACCCATACAAAAAAAAATTAATGCATAATGAGTTTCAGATCTTACTATTTTAATTGAATGGTCACACTTAATTCAGAATTTCAAGACTCTATGAAGCTTTTCAAACTTACAGTAGGGCAAGATAAACTGGGTAGCACTTGTATAATTATCACTGTCTTGTTTCTGCTACCATTCTAGCAACACTTCTAATTTAAATTATTAATTTCTTAATGTTTGATAATATTCGTAAGTAAATCCATCACAACTTGGTATCTCACCAGCTTTAACATTTTAATACTGCTAAAATGTCTTCATTGGTAATATCTGCTTAAACAATTTTAACTTTATTATATTCCAATGTCCTGTATCTCTACACTTCCCTTTGTTTTTCTTTCCCACTCTTTGAATCTGTTGCTGTTTCAGTTATGAAAATTTTATTCTCATTCCTCAGTATTTCCTAAAAACATTTTCCTTCTGTACCAGTTTACAAAGATTTGTGTCTTCCTTCTTTCATTTTGTAATATCCTATTTTTTATATAGTGTTAAAAATCACGTACCTTCTCTTCTTCTTTGCTATACTGTATTTCACTCTGTTTTTAGTTATTTCCAGTGACATTTATTTTAATGATTGCTACACAAATATTCCAATTTAAATTTCCTTTTATACACTTTCTGTTGAGGCACCAGTCATCTGTAGATCTTCATATTAAAATGACGCTTCTGTAAACCTGAACAATTCTCCTTTTCTCTTTCAGTAAATTGCATATTTATCCCAACAGTTATATTTCATTCTTACAACACTTTCTGCAGGTTTCATAAAATGTTCCCTGTGGTCTAGAAAGATAAGTTCTTACTTCTAATACAAAGTTACATAACATATAGTCACTCTTGGTCATTATTGTATGGCTTTTGTAAGTATAATTTTTTAATTTTAAAACTGCTTTATCTTTCATTTAAACCTCCAGTCAACTGCACAGACTAGTAGAGCATTTCTTTATCAGTTCATGAATCCTTTACATGGATTCGCTGTTTTTATGTATGTATATATATATATATATATATATACACACACACACACATATATATTACCTGTGTAACTATTGTATAATTTTAAATTTTAATTGAATAGTCTTATTGTGCAATAAAGCCTCCCATCTCTTAACGTTTCAAATATCTTCACATTTATCAGTATGTACTGAGTCCCATAAAACAGGGATCTACTACTTGTCTTTTTAGCTGATATAAGACAATGCATTTCCCACAAAGCCATTTACACTATTCTAATTTATGCTTAATATACGTAACTCAAAAGCTGATTAAAGTTTGGGCTTAGTTTTATACTCAATAAATACACCTTTTGTTTTTCTTTTCATATTACTGCTGCTATCACCTATAGATGCTTCCTGTTTTTACCTTCTCCTCCTCCAATTCCTTTTTTCCTGTGGTTACACATCTGACATTATTCACATATATTCTGTATTCTCAGTGTTTTACCTATTTTGAACTATCATTAACTTAAACATTTCCATCAGTTTTATCTATATTTCCTAAATCATTTTGTGTGCTATTATTTCAGTAATTTATATTTTGAAATGTATTCATCTTTTTCCATTAGTTTTGGGAAATCTACCTAGAAATGACATGCTTTTTTACATTTAACACGGTCCTTGTTTAAATGTTCTGTTTTTCTACATATTCCACATTTCTTCTTTAAAGCAGTCTTTTACCAAGTTCCCTTTTCCTCCACAAAAATAGTATCCCTTTGGTTGATCTGTGTAAAAAAAAAATCATGTTCTATATAATTATCAGACTTTGCAAGTGATGCAGCAGATTGGTCTCTTTTTGAAGATGTGTCTTTAGCAAACATTTTCCCAATCAGAAATCCATCTGAGGCTCTTACTCATTTTCCATACTGTAAACATTAACACATGAATCCAAAAAAAATGGTTTGAAATATGTTTTCTGTTGCTTCTTTAGGCCAGAAATGAGCAAAGGCCTTGTGTCTCTTGCTTACCCAGGAAGCATAGTTTATAATCCTTCTGCAGATGAATTTCATCCTTTTCTGCAGTTTTTATTCAAAACAAAAAGAACATCCTCCTTTTCTAAGGCCTTATCAATAAACTTTGTTCCCCAGGTGTATAATTGTCCATATTTGTCAAGCAGGTACACCCACAGGTTTCAGTACATTAACCTATTAGTTGTGTCAGACAGGTAACTTGTTTTCCAAATAATTACATTTTAAAGCATTCATTCTTGGTGATATTACAACACTGTCTCATAACTTTTGCATATAATTTAGCCATTCCCTTTTGCTACATTTTCATCTCTTCTTATATTACACATTTCTTAACTAGAAATGCATGTACATATTTTTCTTCTTGTTGATCTGCTGTAAAGGGAGTGGTTTCATTTTCTCCTTGAGTTTTCAAAGCTCACAGTTGTAAATCAATGTATTCATTACATCACTGCTGCATAAATTTGCTACTCCAGCATCAATCTCTGAATGTTTCTGTATCCAAGTATCAGAAAATCCTCCAGGTTATAAACTATTTTCCCTTCCAAAAATATTGTCAGGAGTTTTCCTGATTTTCAGAATTAATTTCATTTTCAACTGTATTCATCTATGCAACTTCACCTGCCATTGCAGTAGTCTTCATCTTGAATCCCTCTCCTTCCTTCAGAGGTTCACAGTACCCACTAGAGAAAAGCTTAGGAGAATTTCTCTGGTGCTCTGGATGTTACCCCTATTCAGTATGATTGCCACCTCAGGTGTCCCCTGAAAATAGGCCACAGATTCAGTGAGAATAATCTTATCAATGAAAGATAAATAAAAGCTGGTCAAGTGGGCAGAAAAATTGCATTGAAGTTGGATGCAGACAAAATAGTGAACCTGGATTGCTGCAACTATGGTGTGAAATCCTAGCTGAGGAGACTGGAGCTGATGGTAGCAGAGAGAAAAAGGGATTGGACGATAGTTGGTCCACTAGGTGCAGACTGAGAATGCAGTGGCTGTACCAAGCAGAATGCTAGGGTTCATCCTTTCCAATCAGCTGAGCCCTGACCAGATGAACCTTTTAAAATGTTGTTTGTAATTCTCAAGGCTGTACAAAGAAAGTAACATCTGGCTGCATATAAAGGCCCCAGAAGGAAGCCAGCAGATAGTTGCATAGGAATGGTAGATGATGTAATGATATAACCAGAGAGTAAAGGAGCTGGAACTCTCTTAACCAAACATTGAAAGACTTGGGAAACATGATGATGATGATGCACATGATCATGTCAGGAAGATTTGAATGGTCATATTGAAAAGCAAGGAGAGAGAGAGAGAGAGAAGGTACACAGAAGTAGCAGTCTGTGAGAGATAACTTGCCTTTGATCTCTAAAAGTACCATTTCTCCAAGACTTATAACCCAGTGAGTGGACTACAGGAACTGCTGGTGGAGATAAAATTCTCAGATGCATACAAGAGGTACGAGATGTGGAGAAAGGGTCCGAGAGAAGGCAAGGACTGAAACAAAATATTAAATACACTTAGTCTTGATAAAATTACTGTCTGTCTCAATGCTAATGCAATTTCATGTATTTTTAACCAATTTAAAAAGTTAAGTGGAAAGATGAAATGCTCTGAAAGTACATTGTTATATAGTGCTTATAGTTCAAAATGTTTTAACTATATCCAGTTTACAAATAAAGTTTGCATCACAAAAACTGCAGTATGTATAATGCATTTTGAATTTAATTCACTATGTAATTAAGCCCACAAAAATGTTGATAAGCTATGTTCAAATTTTATAATTTTATCATTGGTAACTGCAAATAACTTCATTAATCAGAGCAAATATAGGATTTATGATTGATCCTTGTAATGAAATCAAGACCTGTACCATAAACATAAGCAGTCCAAATAAGGTACATTCTGAGAAAGTACCCAAGTGAAATTGGCTGGCACATAGTAAAGCAGACATTATTTGCATCATGTGCCAGTAAGAGCAAGATAAGTATGAAGAGTAAATATGAGTGAATGATTAAACATGATCATGTTAATTTGGGAAACAATAAGGTAATTTGCAATAGGAAATCCTAAACTATAGTGCAACAACTGTGTTTAACACCCATGAATGAGGCAAAAACACAAGTCAGCCAAATGGCTGCAAAGAATATTCTTAGGGTGGATGTAAAGAATTTCAAAGCTTTATATGTCATAGTGTGACTTTTTTTTTCTAACTACTGAGAGAACTGAAGGCTTTAGTATAATCGCTCTTGGGCATTTTCTAGCATAGTTTTGCCATCTTTGTAGTAAAGCCACCTGCTGCATTATCTGTGTTTTTATTTCCTGCTTAGACCCAAGAAAGACTGGGATCAGCACTAGCCAATAAGAACATTTATTCTGTACAAGAAGAGATGTGCCTATTTATAAATCCATTGTCTTTGTTTTATTGATATAATTCCACATGCTGGACAATGCACTTCAATGAAAATTGATTTGCTTTCCTTGCTTTGCTGTTCATTGTCTGTCTTTTTTTAATGAAGCCATTTTACCTTGCTAACTCCTTTACCAGGCCTTCAGATCATAGTTAATACCTGAATAAATAGACATTAAATGTGTGCTAAATTCTGAAGGAACCATGTTTAACACCGTTTTACAGCTAGATAGTAGAACTGGTTGACTAGAATACATAATTGGCACAAGCGAAACGGCAACAGAGAATGAAAACTGTTGATGCTGCATACAGGGCCAGGTATAGGTTTGGATTTTCTGACATAACATATGGAATGGTAAGTGTGCTTTCTCAGAATGAATTTGCCATTATTTGTAGGTAGTGTCTGATTTTAATAAACTGGAATCCGCTGTGTGTGAGTGAGAGAGGAAACGTGTGTGTGTGTGTGTGTGTGTGTGCACATCCGCATGTATATGCCTAGGGGTGTGCTTCCACATGAGTGCACATCTACTGAATTCTAATAAAATAATGAGCAAACAGGCATTTTTATAGTACTTTATTATGACAGAGAAACTCCTAAATTCTCAGAATGTCTTCTCTTGTCTATTAAAACCATTAGTTATAATTCACTGACAGGTATTCTTAATTAGGTCTTGAAAACTGAAAGGCACAGATTACTGTAAAGAATTTGCCAGAATCACAGGATGAACATTATTTTAGGTGGACTGAAGAAAATTAAATGCCCTAGAAAGTGCTAGTCTTATCTCAGCAGAACCCTATGCCTCCCCCACATTGAACTGGGAGACGTCTATTACTTCAGAGAAGCCATCAAAATGAGTGCACAAGAATTATAGTATTCCTGTTCACAAAAGATGATCCTGACATCGAGAACATTATCAGGGACAGTTGTAAGATTATCAAAGACACTAGGGGTGGGCTTCATAAAAACATTGGCCCCACTCCAGTATTTTACAGAAAGGTGTGGAACATATAGACATTTAAGAAAGAAGCCCTCTCTGCATCTGATGGATCAGTCTTTCACATGAAAGATCCAGTTATTGTAGACATGCCAATAGTTTTCATCACTTCACTGGTCCCCATAAGAATGAGGCATATTATTTCAAAGTTTATAGAAATACAATCACGAGTTAATGTCTGAATGAAGACATTAGATGTGTGCTAAATTTCTAAAGGAACCACTTTTATCTAACACCCTTTTACAACTTAGAGAACTGGTTTTCCAGAATATATAATTTGACAAGTGACCGATGAAACAGCAAGAGAGAATGAAAACTGTTAATGCTGCATACAGGGCCAGGTGTAGGTTTCATTCCCTGTGTTATCTCAAAGTGCAAAAGCTTGCTTTCTCAGAATAAATTTGACATAATTTGTAAGTACTTTATGATTTTTAACCAAGAAAGATCTACCACAGTGTAGAATAAACACTATAAAATAAAAATGCTGCCAAGCTGTCAAGAACTGTTATTACATAGATTAAGCACTTTCATCCATAGACTACATAAAAGCACCCTCAGAAACCATTATATAAACCCAGCCATTGACGCAATAAACTTAACCAATTAAATTCAACTAATAAAATCAATTAATTAAATTACATAAATCTCGCAAAGATTTCTTCCCAGATGAATTTCGAGATAGTGCATTTAAAAAGAGCATATAAGCATATACCCTCAATCACATATTTAAAAATGGGACTTATAAATAACCACCTGTATAAAAATATTCCTTAAACTTCTTTAAAATAAATTTTGTGCACAACTTCCCTGACTTTAAAATGAATGCACTGTTTATACAAACCTTGTCATTATTACCAGGGTGTTGAGTGGCATTCATTTTAATTTGCCATAACAGTTTCCTTTTTTTCAAATAAGAGTCCCATTCACCACCTCTAACAGTTTGAGAAACATTTTCCATCACAAAAAATAGGAAAATTTTAAAATCCCTACATCCTATACTATGTTTATAAAGGCCATTTCTCACATCTTTTTTCTTTATGGCATATACACATTGATAAGTTATTTGCCTCAATGGCCTCTTTGTTTTTCCAACATAGAATGCCTCATAGGGCACACATTGTGCCAAGTAAATCACTCCTGCAGTATTAAATGTAAAATGACCATTCTCATTCAACGCCCTAGGAAAAGAAGCAACTGTAATATTAGTACATTCATAAATAAAGTGACATTGTACATAAGCTCCACGTTTAAACATCCTAGTTACACCACTATCAGTGTTATTCCCTTGTAATATATCCTTCAAATTCTTCCCCCTTTGTACACAAGCTTAAGTTATATGATATTAACAAACTGGTACTTGAAGGGCTCAAGTTACGATCACCTCAGTGCAGTAAGGAATCAGCATAAAAATGATGTCCTTTTACGATACCTGACCACCACTGGACACAAGGTTTTTGGTTTGTATATTTTGGAAAGGAAATTGCAGAGGAGGATACGACAATGCATTTTTAGACTCTAACAGACTGTATTGGCAGGTCAGACTTATGCCTGTAATCCCCCCTGGTTTAATTCTCAGTGAATAGCACCTAGTTTACCTTTATACAAAAATTCCTTTGGGCAGGAGTGATTACCAAGTATGAATCCTTTGTACCAACTACCTTAAGATCAGTTTTTATTTCACCATATCTGTTTATGGTCCCTCTGCATGTCACTTTATGGTGATTTTGGAGCAGCGTTTATATGCCCTGGTAGATGTTTGTCTTATTTTTAATATCAAATTTTAGATGAGCTTATTGATTTTTTTAGGGTAACATCTTCATTGTTGATTTTATTTGCCTACTACTTAGTTCTCTCAGGATTGTTTCCATTTTACTGTATTTCCATGAAACTTTATTTGATATTTGCTTACTGAGAAAGTCTGATTATAATATCCCATTTTCAATGGAGGCAAGGATAGAAAAGCTCTACATTGGCATAACATGTTTACAGTTATTTATTACAAAGCCTAAATACAGAGGAATGACATACTAACTTAGTGAAAATTCAGCTTCATTTCAAACAGTATGAAACTGTTGACACAGTGCAAATATTTAGACAGATATAAATTAGCTGAAAAAGAATATTTTCAGTAGATAAAATATTCACAAGCTGCAGTTCATAGAGGTGACATTAGACACTCTGAGTATACTCTTTGGAACTGAGATGACTAGATAATATAGCCTAGGCAATAATATATTTGATCTTTGACCATGTTCAGAGAGAAGGAATTAGTAAAATGTATTTCTTAGACAAACTATGCTGGTGGCAAAAGGAGGAGGGGCTAGTTCAGCCTGTTGTGGTGCAGGAGCAGAGTTAGGTTTTATTTAGGTAGTCCTTTAGTAGTAGTTTGAAGTTGGAGAGGTTAGAAGTAGATATCATTTGCAGAGGGACTTTGGCCAGAGGATTTCAGGGGTTTATATATGCGGAGCATACCTCTTAAATGTACAGATTTTTGCAGAATGTCTAGATTTTTGCCTCATATTTTTGGTCTGTTTCTCATAAAATTGTAGTTTTCTGGCAAATCATTGAGGACTGAGTTGATAAAATGGCAGGCATTCAAGATTCAGACTTCATACCCTTCAAGATTCAGACTTCATACCCTTCTGAAAATTCATCTTAATGCAATACCTATTGTTTTATCAACTTTTTAGGTTTCTAAGAGCAATATTTAAAAATTGTCCCTATTTTTGGTCCTTGTCCCCCCCGTAGCTTACAGCTTTTTCCAGGTTTCTTGCTCTAAAAGGTTGAGGGGTATGATACTGAGAAGATGATCATTATATCGAAGAATTCTATTTTGGAGATTGGAATGAAGAACAGGAGTAAAAGCAGGGCAGTCATTGGCTTTGTGAATAATATTGTGGTTAGAGATAAACTGTACCAATTCAAAGCCTTTAAGAATATGAGGCTACAATATTGTTTGTTGTTGGCAAATTGTGCTACCTTATTGTACCATTCCTCCAGCTTTTTTTTAAGGTTGGTTAGGATGGATACACCATACAAGAGTGATGGTAGAAGGTAGGTAGTTACAAGAGTGGTTTTGATGGTGTTGCTAAGGAAGTTTTTATGCCTGTAGAGCATTCCTAATTTTTGGTGCCTTTTGTCATTTTGAAACTGCCGATCAAATTTAAGGTCATCTATAACCATTCCAAGAAGTTTTGAATGGGAGACTACTTCAATTTCCAATTTGTTTAGTGAAAACATTTTGAAATTCACTTTATCAGGTCTGTGGATTTATGGAAAAATAGCAGTAACTGTTTTTTTTAGGGTTGAGTAATAACTGGGCATTATGGAGCATACCATTCAAATGTACTGAATTCCTTGGTATTTACTAGTGTTCAGGCCAAAATAATGGGGTACCATGAATTCCCGCGTGGCCCCTTTAATTCCCAAATTTCCCATTTTTTAAAAAATTGTTTTTGAGAATTTTTTTGCTGATGTCATCGCATGTAGAAGGATGCGTGATGTTCTCAGCTTCATGGGCAGCCTGCTGGAATTCAGCTGATGGCTTGAAGTGTTGTGTACTGTACTGTCTGTGTTTATCTTTATGGCAATGTGTTGCAGGTAAGCCGTTCGTTACTAGTGTAGCAGTCACCGGACTCGGATCAGTCATGAGAAAATATATCGCCATCAGTTCTTCCCCGGGTCTGCCAGGTAAAAGAAAAAAAAAAAGAAAATGACAGTGCAACGTGCAATGCTTCTAGCTAGGTCAGGTGTGTCTGTGTTGTACTGTTACTTGTTTTTTACTCATTAGCCTCCACATTTTATTTGTTGACTTCAACTTATCCTGAATTAAAAAACTAAATCTGTGCTTTCACTGCCTTGCAAATGCATTAATGTAGCACTGTTCTGCTTTTAGCTAGTGTGTGTGTAGTTAACTATAAGTCTGCGGTAGTTATGGAGATCTGATTCTAAAGCAGACAGTTAGTGTGTGACTGGTTTTGTTGCTCCTGCTTTCAGAAGCTCTGAATGCATTTGCTTTCTTAATTGATGGGGTTTCAACTCCAATTTCAATGGATGGTGGCAACAAAGTCTGGGAATTATTAGAGCAAACTTGCCTTCATTACTTTATTCTTTTGTCTCCCCACCAAGGACTTTCGTGGTACTGTACTCAGTGTCCTAAGTGGGTTTGGATAGTATTAATGCTGGACTCTATTTTTCCAAAAGTTAAGTGTTAATGTTTGTATGCTGCTTGTCTGCTTGTTTACATAAATCTGCAGTAATGAATGTGGTGACAGCATCTTACTTTGGCATACACTTTTGTTTGTGTTTATTGAATATAGGAGGATTTGGCACACAAGCTTCACCACTGGCCAGAGCGCAAGTGTGTTTTAATGGGGTCTTGCTGGAGTACTTTCTGAAATGATGTGACCTTTGTCTGAAAGAATATTGGTCATAATGCATTGTTTCTCTCTCTTTTTTTTTTTTTCCTTTTTCGCTGCTGCAGAAACATGTTTTGGGGACAGGGTATCAGTAGATTGCTTTGTAAAGAAGGAGGGTGCAGCACTTGTGGAGTTTTGTGTTAAGCACCAGTTTAGCCAAACAGTCTCTCCTTCATAGACCTGATGTGCACTTCTTTTTATGCTTGCCATCCAGAGTGGACAGTCACAGCTCTGCCCATCCTTATTCCTGCATCTAGTACTAGGAGATGAGTAGAGTTTACTGCAAATGTGATACAATGCCCCCATCCCCTTTTTATCTGCTTTTACATGATTTAAACTACCCTTTTGACAGCTCTCATGAATGTAAACTGTCAACCAGCTGCACAGATTTACCACTGGACTTTAGCTGTTGTGGAGTGTTTCCAAAGAAGAAAACAATGGTTTCAGGAAGTTTGCTTGGGTGCCTGCTGGACCTTACTGAATGCACTTACTGTAAAAGAGATCATGGCAGCTGTACCGTATATTAGGATTAAGATAAAGCTGCCACTGGACAGCACTGCAGGGACATTAACATGGGGGTGGGGGTCAGTAGGCAAATTGGGAAGATGGCATTGTTAGTCATTTGGGAAATGATCCATTCATGCACCATACCACTGATACACATTTTTATTACTAGGATAGCACTGCACTACTTTACTTTTCTTCTGCCACTTATAACAACAAGCTGGGTAAAACTTCAACCGCTACGGTGCTGAGGGAAAAAAAGCTGCCAATTTCAAAATAATAAAATACTTCACTTTATTAAGTATGTGAAATAATTTAAAATAAGCACTTTTGTTCTATATAATATCGAACTTCATCAGACTGGCTGTCTAAAATGTGCCCTATTTGGAAGGGCTGCGTTTCCTACCCATCAGAAGCTCTTTAAGACTTTGAACATAACTTCCTCTTACAGTGCTTCAGTAGACATAAGATAAATTCAGATAGTGATATATCACAGTCTGAATTATGCTTGGTAATCAGACAGTGAGGTGGGAAAAATACAGTCAAAATAAGAGCATGATAAATGCGACTGTTAACGCCCCAGGAACATTCTTGAGACACTCCTCTGTGTAACTTATGATTCTCTCCAAAAACATATGTAGCCCTAAGATATATATCCACTTTGCATGGCAGATGCTACCTTTCTTTGTTTAAAGGTAATCATTGCTCCAAAAAGAAGGGTCGTATTTCTTTAATGGATCAGGCTTTTATCTGGTTGTAATAGAAGTGGTTATGCATATGTGAAGAATTGAAAGGCTGCCAGCCCAACCAGATAGATTCTTGCAAATAATTATATGTGATTTGTAAATATTAATATAATCCACAGGCTAGTTTTACAAATGTAAAAGACAACTATATGTTATGATTAAACTATATGTTGTACTGCACTTGAAAAATGTAACCACAGTGCACTCTGCTGGAAGAAAGCTGATAAGTCAAGCATTGTATGACTGTTTGATCTCAAACTCGGAGCCGTGATGTCTGGACCGGCAAATTCTTTCTATTGTTTTGAGCCCAGCGTTAATTGATAGATTTTACATATATAATGTATTTTATTGCTGTGGGTTCCTGCAGGTGCACATTACAAAAAGAAATGTAAGTTTTGTGTTTCTGTTAGCCTGGGAAGCTAAATCAGAACTGTTTGATGCAGTCTAAAATGAGTCAGCAGGGATGCATTACCAATTTAAGACTTTCTCAGAAAGAGAGAGAATCAGAGCATTTTGGATTTTGTCTGAACCTGAACACAGCTGCTTACCAGTACTCTGCCTTTGCTCTGTATGTTATATATGTTATTTAGAACATTGTTTCTCTTAAATATAGAAAACAGCTAGACTAAACTTACTATTTTCTATCTATTTGTATGTCATACTATTCTACAGTATTATTTTAAGCATTTTCCTGTGATGTCTGAACTCTTGAATAGCACTGTGTTGAATTGAAGAGATTTGTCTTGAGTCTTTTTTATTTATTATTAAATATTTTTAAACCTTTCAACTGTGGCTGTTTTGTGTAGAGATAATTTAAGCTCTAGAGTACATTGCATGTATACTGTCAAGCCACTCCAATAAGCCTTGCTCTTCATTATGCTTACTAATTGGATAATAATAATAATATTGCACAGTAAAATTGGACATCCTTTGGTAAGGGCATTATTAGTAACTGATATTAGTGGTTGGCAGGGATTTCTACCTTATAGCCTTGGCAGGGAAGGGGGCTTAGGTGGAGAACCTGTGCCAGCCCTCCCCAGGAGTGTCTGTGTTTTTGTGTATAACTCGTATCTCAAAGTGTCTGCGTGTCAGCTACTTGGGCAGGGACGCGAAGCACTGGTTGGACAGAGAAGGTGCTGGAGGTCACATATTAATTTTTGGCAGTGGTGGGATATCTACATGAAATATTAATTGTTTGATAGTGGTGAGGTAGCCACATCACATACTAATTGGCTTGTAGTGGTGTGGATAGTGAATTCCTGTAGCTTGTGTACAGTGATCACTGAAGTTGTTTATGTACTCTAAATCAGCCATGCAGTGAATATTTAGATTTCAGATCACAATTGTTTTATTTCTTTTGTTAGTTTAGTTAGTCAGGGAGAGCAGGCAAGCATACCAGCAGAGGAGTATTGCAATCTGACAAGGAGACAGTTGTCTGAGATGTGCCAGGCTAAAGGACTGGTGCATGGAAACCTGACTAAGGCAGACATGATTGCAGCTTTGGTCACAGCTGCATCAGGAAACGGCAATCAGAAGGATGATCAGACTGGCTGTGGAGATGTGTAACACTCAAGAGAAGGGACAGCTCAACCTTTCTGCAGAGGACTTAAAAATCCATCTGGAGCTAAAGATACTCGAGTTGGAGGGAAGGCATTTGGAAACAGAAGCAGCAGAGAGACTGCCTATGTCCTACAGCTGAGGAGAATGAGAAACAGCTACGTCTGGAAGCAGACAAAAAGGAGAGGCAGAGGCATCATGAAAAGGAGATGCTGACTCTTTGCCATAGTCATGAAGATAATGGGGAAGGGAGTAACTGGACCCCAGAAGCATAAAAGGTCAGTAAATTTCTTCCGCAGTTTAAAAAGGGGGATAATTTTGATAGTTTCATTCATATGTTTGAGAGGGTATGTAAACAGTATGATGTTGACCAAAGGCTTTGGGTGTGGTTCCTGACCCCTTTACTTTATGGTAAAGCTGCAACTGTGCTGTCTAAATTATCTGATCATGAATTTTTTGATTATACTGCTGTTAAGAATTGTTTGCTAGAATTTTTTAAGCTAAAAACAAAGAAGAAAATCCCCAAGGAATAAACTGTATGTCTACAAGCCAACAACAAATGTAACTGAAGAAAACAAGGCACAGAAACACGACTGGAAGCATAAAATGTTGAAAGTTTAATGAGGTAATCCCTTTCACGCCAAATACTAGTGCTTCTTCAGACCATATAAAAAAAACTATATCAGCAAACACCTTTAATATATTTACGTTAGTTCAAAGCAGCCAATAAACATCAAAGAAGGGTAAAAAGTTGGCTACAGCCTTTATCATTTAAAGAGACATTGTGCTTTCAGTGCAGGTTTAATAGAAACCCTGTCATTGACCTGGGTATTTATCAGCTTGCCATAAAATAATTCAATGCAATTCTCTGCTTTCATTGAAAATTTTCATATCACCTCCATATATATTTTCAGAAATAATTTCAACAACTTGAAATCTAAAGCCATGTTCGTTTTCATTCTGCATGCAGTCTCTGGCTAGTGCATTTTTGATGTCACCATTCCTAATACAATACATATGCTCCCTGACTCATTCCATCAGTGACATATTAGTTTTTCCTACATAGAAACAGTGACAAAACTGTGCATGTCACCAGATAAATCAAATTCCTGGTTTGACAGTTAGCTTTAACTTCAAATTTATACTCAAACTGGGTGACTGGATGAATAAAACATGCTGACGTATTAATAAATGTGCAGAAATTGCATGTAAGACATTGTTTAGTACCTGCCCAACCACCACCTAATCTCAAGGGAGATGAAAGTGTGTGTGAATATGTTGATGAACTGAGCACTTATTTTCATAGGTGGGTGAATGGATGTTGGGTTACCACTTTTGAAGGGCTGGTGAGGGAACAAACCCTTAGCACTTTGCCTGAGGACATGGTTAGCTGATAGACAATGTGCTACTTGAAATGAGTTTGGGAAGAAGGGAGACCTATACCTATCAAGCAGGGCATCCCTGCACAGGAAAGGGACCCCCCAATACTGCTCATGGGTCTAAAGGAACCCATGGTGGGCAGCCAAACTGCCCCAACAGAATCTGCCAGTAGCAGGGGAAGCCACTAGTTCAGGTACACATCCAGGACCGAGGGTTAAATGTTTTGAATGCAACTAGTGGGGCCATGTGGCATATAGATGTCCATGGAGGCAAGGTGGGGAACAAAAGATGAGGAAGCCAATAAGTGGGCAAGACAAAATGCCAATAGTAGGTTGTCTAGAGAAAATCATGGTACCAAACTACCATCCTGCAGATGTCCTGATAGGGAAAGATTTGGATGAGACCTAATTTGGATGAGGCAGTACCATGTGTTTATGCAGTCACATGCAGTCAGGCTTTGAGACAAGCATATGGGTCTGGTAGTCCAGGCGAGACCCAGACAGACCACATACTTGCAGCCAGAATTGGTGAGGTGGTTACTTCAGAGAGGGAGCTACTCTGCAGCAGTGAGAATGAAGGTGAGTCACAGCTGCTTCTGGATACTAATGTTCCCTTGGACAGAGTGACTGCAAAGGTAGAGGGGAGTAGTAGCACTCAGGCTGACAGGCACTGCTGTCAGATGATTCCAGACTTCCTGTGGAAGGGGAGCTGGGAAGGGTTGCAAAGAGACAGTTGAGACAGGCTCAGCTCTCAGACCCTACATTGCAAGGCCTGAGGCAGGTAGCTAGTGAGGCATCTGATACTCCAGGGAAGGGGGGATCTGTATACTGGGACAAAGGGTTACTGTATAGAGAGTGGACCCCTGAGGGAGGGCTAGAAGGTGAGAGGATATAGCAGTTGGTAGTGCCTAGAGCCTACCATCTGGCACTTCTAGCCATAGCCCATGATATTCCTTTTGCAGGTCATATGGGCATAAAACGTACAAAGAGACATATTATGCAGAACTTCTATTGGCCTGGAATTTCCAGAGATGTAACGGGGTACTGCAGGACTTGTGAGCAGTGCCAAAAGGTAGGCAAGGCAGGAGACCAAGTGAGAGCTCCTTTAATGCCTTTGCCTGTGATTGAGGAGCCATTTCAGAGGATAGCTATGGATATTGTGGGGCCTCTGAGTACCCCAAGTTCCACAGGGAAAAAGTATATCCTAGTGGTAATAGATTATGTTACAAGATACCATGAGGCAGTGGCTTTGTCCTCCATTGAGGCAGAAAAGGTGGCAAATGCTTTTAGAGATTTTCAGTAGGGTAGATTTCCCAAAAGAAATAGACTGACAGAGGTGCCAATTTCATGTCAGACCTGCTGGTTTGTCTATGGACAATGAGGTCTATACAATCGGCATTTGGGAGTGGGACAAATATTTGCCCCATCTGTTTACTTAGAGAGGTTGCCCAGGAATCCACAGTTTTTTTCACCCTTTGAGTTGATGTATGGGCATAGGGTGAGAGGACCTCTAGATTTAATCTGAGATTAGTGGGAAGGCGAGTGTGAATCTCACAAGGAGTCTGCTGTGGCATATGTCCTAAACCTCAGGACAAAGCTCAAGGAACTCATGGGTTTGGCTCAGGAAAACCTGGCAGAAGCCCAACAACAGAAATAGGTCTTTTGGGATAGGAATGCTTGAGTTCGAGAGTATGCTGTAGGTCAGCAGGTAATGGTTCTCATTTTTGTCAGACACAACAAGCTGCAAGCAGCCTGGGAGGGACCCTACAAGGCAATAAGCAAGGTAAGTGATGTTAACTACCTGGTAGAAATGCTAGGCAGGGGCAAAAATTGAACCATGTTAACATGATGAAACCTTACCATGATAGGGAGGCCCTTGTGCTGAGTATTTGCTGTGGATTGCAGGAGGAGTCTGAGGGAGCTCTGGTGACTGATGATCTCAGTGCGGCTTGGACTGACACCTCAGTGAAAGGGGGTAGCAGTGCCCCAGCAGCTATCTCCTACCCAGGTTCAAGAAATCCAAGTAGTGTTACAGGAATTTTGGGACATGTTCACTGGGAAACCAGGGTGCACCTACCAGGTGCAGCACCAGGTGGATACAGCACCCCAAAGCCTATTAGGCAGCCCCCTTATAGGGCTCCTGAGAGAGTCAAACAGACACTGAGGGAGGAGATACAGTAAAGGTTGGAACTAGGGGTAATTCAAGAGTCCAACAGTCCCTGGACCTCCCCAGTGGTGCTGGTGCCAAGGAAGGATGTCAGCACCAGGTTCTGTGTGGACTACAGGAAATTAAATAGTCACACAGAGTCAGATACTTACCCCATGCCTAGGACAGATGAGGCCCTAGTGCAGCTGGGTGGTGGGGCTAAGTATCTTACCAAGGGTTACTGGCAGGTGCTCTTGGCTCCCAGTGCTAGAGAGAGGTCAGCCTTTGTGACTCCTTTTGGCTTGTATGTGTTCACAAAGATGCCCTTTGAGATGAAAAATACCCCAGCGACTTTCCAGAGGCTGGTAGATCATATCCTAGTAGGAGCAGGAGGGTTTGCCCTTTCTTATCTAAATGATATTGCTATCTACAGCCATTCCTGACAAGAGCACCTTCAACATGTCAGGGAGGTGCTGGGCAGACTACAGAGGGCAGAGTTGACCATTAAGCCCATCAAATGTCAGGTGAGTATAGCAGAGGTCTATTACTTGGGACATCGAGTGGGGAGTGGTAAGATCAGGCAAGAACCTGCCAGAGTGAAAGCCTTTTAGGCATGGTCTGCACTAGTTACCAAAATCAGGTGAGGGCATTCTTAGGGGACAGCAGGGTACTACAGAAAGTTCTTCCCCAGTTATAGTACTATAACAGGCCATATAATGTAGTGTGGACCACAGCATGTGAACAGGCATTCCAGGAGCTTAAAGAGGCTTTGGGAGGACCCCATGTGTTAGCCAGTCCAGATTACAGCAAAAAAATGTGTTATGCAGGTGGATGCATCAAACCATGGGGTGGGGGCTGTACTTAGCTAGATTTCTTCAGAGGAAGAAGAGCACCTAGTGGTTTATCTCCATCATAGGCTCCAACCCAGGGAGGAATGCTATGCAGCTATAGAAGAGGAATGTCTACCCCTAGTGTGGGCACTGCAAAAACTTCTGACTTATCTGTAAGAAAGAAAATTCACTGTAGTTATAGATCACAATCCCCTAACTCGGTTACAGTGAGCCAGCCAACAAAATGCCAAGTTGCTAAGATGGAGCCTAGGGTTGCAAGCATATGATATGTCAGTGCAGCACCATAGTGGGATTAGCAATGCCAATGCAGATGAGCTCCCAAGACAGGGAATGTGGTAAGGTATACTCAGATAAACCTAACCCTCTCAAGCAATGTTTGTTAAGGGTCATTTGAAAAAACTAGCTTGAGTTCTCAGGGAGGAGATTTGTAAATATTAATATAATCCACAGGCTGGTTTTACAAATGTAAAAGAGAACTATATGTTATGATTAAAACTATATGTTGCACTGAGCTTCAAAAATGTAACCACAGTGCACTCTGGTGGAAGAAAGCTGATAAGTGAAGCATTGTGTGACTGATCTCACTCGGAGCTATGATGTCTGGACCAGCAAATTCTTTCTATTGTTTTGAGACCAGAGTTAATTGCTAGATTTTACATGTATAATGTCTTTTATTGCCGTGGCTTCCTGCAGGTTCACATTACAAAAAGAAATGTAAATTTTGAGTTTCTGTTAGCCTGGGAAGCAGAATCAAAACCGTTAAGAATGATGTAATCTAAAATGAGTCAGCAGGTATGCATTATCAATTCAAGACTTTCTCAGAGAGAATCAGAGCATTTTGGATTTTGTCTGAACCTGAACACAGCTTCTCACCAGTACTCTGCCTTGTTCTGTATGTATGTAATTATTTAAAACATTGTTTCTCTTAGAAATAGATAGAAAATAGTAAGTTTAGTTTAGCTGTTTTATATATTTGTCAGACTATTCTACAGTATTGTGTTCAGCATTTTCTTGTAATGTCTGAACTCTTGAATAGCACTGTGTTGAATTGAGGAGATTTGTCTTGTGTTTTATTATTTATTATTAAATATTGTTAAACTTTTCAACTGTGGCTGTTTTGTGTAGAGATAATTTAAGCTCTAGAGCACATTGCATGTATATAGTGATACTGTCAAGCCACTTCAATAAGCCTTGCTGTTTGTCATACTTATTAATTGGATAATAATAATATTGCACAGTAAAATTGGACATACTTTGCTAAGGCCCTTATTAGTAGCTGATATTAGTGGTTGGCAGGGATTTCTACCTTATAGCCTTGGCAGAGAAGGGGGCATAGCTGGAGAACCTGTGCCAGCCTTCCCCAGGAGTGTCTGTGTGTTTGTATAGAACTCATATCTCAGTGTGTGTGTTAGCTACTTGGGCAGGGACACAAAGCACTTGTTGGACAGAGAGGGTGCTGGAGGTTTTAGCTTGACCACTAGGCTGAGACCTGTACCCTATAGCTGTGCCAGTGGGGGAGTCTTATTGGGGATCTGGAGAGAAAGGGAGAAACCAGCCCCAGACTGACTGTGAGCTCTGTGTGCTCTTAAGGGAAATTGTTCTTTATTGTGTGTGTACTTGTTATCCTTCCCAATGTGCATGCCCCTCACTGGTGCTAGTGGTGAGGACTGAGGCTCATTGATTACTGGGCCAGTGCACAGGCATCACAGCGTAAATAATACTTTTATGTTTAGTTGAAAGTACATGCACATATGGGTGCAGTACATGAAAGCTGCCCATTTTTGACAGATGAATAAGTAAAAATGTAACTGTACCATGAAAGAAGGCTCATAGTAGTAAATGTGTTTGCTGAACCAGAAATACACAGAAGGAGAAACCAAGAGGTGTGAGGCTGTCAATAACATTATTCTTAAATGAAAAGAAAATGGAATAAGGATTATTACACTTTTGAGGTTTAGAATGGCTGAAACTTTATAGTATTTTAATACAGTAAGGCAGACGTGTTCAGAGATGTCTAAAAAAAGATTTTACAGGTTTAGGCACTCTAAATTGGCCCTAGGTGTGAGCGTGTGTGTGTGTGCCTTCTATGGAAGGTTGGGCGCCGGGCTGGCAACTCGACACTGTAAAACTCCACTGCCAATCATGAGCGGACAGGTGATCCGCTGTGGCGACCCCTAACCGGGAAAAAGCCGAAAGAAGAAGTCAATCATATTTTTTAAAGAAACTTTTCGTGCATTATTGATTTATTTCAAACTCCATTTTTTTTCTTCATTTCTTTTGTTTTCTTTGTTGAAAGTGAACTTGTTTTCAAAGCTGGATTTTGGAAGTTTCACTTTCTACTCATGGAAAGGATAATGTATTTGGAAACATTCTTTTCAGTTGGCCCTTAAATTTAGAACTGAATTCTCGATCACTTCAACTTCTGCTTCAATTGTTGATATACACTGCAAATTGTCCAATAGTTTACTTTAAGATCAAAGGGACTTGAGAGTTAGGAACATGTTCAGGCTATTGGGATAAAATGGTTTTCTCTGCTGGTGTGGGATTTGAGTAGAAAGAAGCCCCTGCTTGACGACTGTGAGAAGAAAAGAATGAGTGAAAAACAGGCTTTGAGTCCCAACTGGGAAGGTAGATGGAGTTGTCCAATGTCTGAGATTAGAGTGGTCTTGCTAACATTGTAAGTGGGAAAGCAGAGGAGTGTAAAGAATCTGACTGGAAAAGATTATGTATCATTAGCCATGCTAATGTGAGTACATGAGATGTACTAGTTTGGAAGTGCAATCACCAAAATAAGGTAATATCAGAGCAGTTATGAAAGTGATTATAGTATAAACATGAGAAGGAATGATCAAGCTTTGTAACATTTTATAGTTATGTGGGATTGTTTGTAGCTAAAGCTGCCGAGAGAAGGTGGAAGAGTAGTTGCTAGTGGAGAGAACATGGGTTACAGGAGAAGCTATCAGCAGCAGATTGTAATGGGCTGAACAGTTCTAGGAGATTTAAACAGATCACTGCAAAGCACTGTACTGTAGAAGGTAGCAAAGTATAAGGAAAAAAATACACATGTTGTAAGGGGGCTTAATTATGATGGCATGTTAAAAAGATGAAATTATAGCCTTAGTTGCATGTTAAGAGACTGGCCTACTGCTGTCAGAATGAGAGGAAGAAGTATTTTATTAGTCTGAGTATTTCATAGTGAGGTGCCTGTAGGTCTGAGAAATGGAGGTATGGCAGATAGTATACAGTTTCATTGCTGACGCAATTGGTATCTGCATGTGAAATAAATATTTGCTATACACAGTTCGTTATTTATTTCTTGGTTTAATAGTGACTTTTGGAAGCTTCCACTGTTGGTAGTTATTCATTGCTGAAGCAAATATGTGTTCACATTGTTGTGTGTTTTTTATAAACATTTTTATCATTTTTTATTTATTTTTCTGTTTTGTAAGAAAGTGATGTATCTGAAAACATGAAGTGTAGTTTGCTCATCTGATCTGGAATTCATAAGTAAAACTCAAAAGAGGAAGGAGTCTAAAGAGGTGGAATGGAGCTCCAGACAGTTAATTTTCACATTTTATGTGTTAAGATTTATGGAGAAAAGGAGTCCCATGAAAGTATGGCTTGAGAAACACAGCTGTGCCAAGTAATACTTATTTCTGTTTTATACAAGTTCAGATGTTAATATAAACAAGTTCAGATGTTAATATAGATAAAACGGGTTTGTCCTGGTTATATTTTGTTATTTAATATTAATGTAAAAGGCTGAAGTGCAGTTAATTTTATTTTTATAAAAGGAAATTGTATTTTAGTTTTGCAGAAGTTTAAATATTGATATAAATAAAACACTATTGTTCTGTTTATTTTGTATTTCATGATCATATTTTGTCTGTTCTTTAGTTTGCATTTAAAAGTTGGTATCCCACAATCCCATTGGAGTAGATGGGGTTACATAACTATGTATGCAAATTTTATATTAATCAGCGTGCAGATTTTTGGTCAGTTGTACCTGCTTTTCATGGGTCTTTGTCCAGATTTTTGATGTTTCCAGTTTGAGCCATTCATTTACTGAGGAAAAAGCTGCTTGTTTGTTATGGAGGAGTTATTAGATGCACACATAAGTGCAGAATCTTCAGCATATTGTACAAGAGACTGGACCTGCAGAGGTATGGAGGTAAATGATAAAAATATTAAAAAGGAAGGGGGGCCAAGAATATAGCCTTGGGGTACACCAGTGGAGAGTTGCAGGCATGGTGAGAGAGTGTTCTGCCATTTTAAAGGTTGAGCTTATCAGTTAAATAGCTATTGAACCTCAGTAATGAAGAAAGGGGATAGTCCAAATTGAGACAGTTTATACAGGAGTTTAGGGTGAGAAACTGTATCAAAAACTTTTGACAGGTTAAAGAATAAGGAGGAAACAAGTATGAAGGAGTCCCTGTATTTGTTTAATATCAGTGAATGATAGAAGGGCAGTAGCTGCACTGCATGTTGGGTGAAAGCCATGTTGGGTGGATAAGAGCTGTTCTTGTAGAAGATAGTGGAGGAGTTGCTTATGAATGTATCTTTCCAGAGATTTTGACATGTGCTAATATTGCAGTAGACTGAAAGTTAGAGATGTCAACCGAGATGCCTCCTTTATGAAGAGGGATAACAGATTTTTTTTTTCCATAGTGAGGGTACATAGGATTCAGATATTGATCTGTTGATAAGGATAGAGACTGGTTGTGCTATGGTATTGGCAGCTACCTTTAGGCGTTCAGGTGGGAGGATGTCAGCTGCAGTAGAGCAAGTCTGTGTGTAAGAAGCTTTTTTCTCACTGATATGGAGACAAGGTCATAAGTGGAAGTTGCTAGCAAAGGACATAGAGGGTAAATTAGGTTCAGCTGGAGATGTTGGAGAGGGAGTTAAGGAAGTGGTAGTGTGTATGGTGTATGTTGGTTTTGGTCTACCCTGTTTGCTGAATTAATGGGATCAGGTATTACTGAGGGCTTGGTAGAAGCACTGGATGAGGGTGAGGAGTTTTTAGAGAGGTAATGCTTTCTATGAAGTAGGTATTGAATAAGGTTGCGATTTCTAGTCGAGAGACATTAGAAGGGCTGGGTTCCATGTTAGAGCCCGGATGTATTGGGTTATGTACTGATATTCAGAATTTTTGGCATCAGTTTTTTGTTGAAATTGTAGATGGCTATAATATTGTTTATCTAGGTTAACTTGTTTTTCACTTAGATTGTGCAATTCTCTATAAACTTACAGGCTATAGGGAGTTTTTTGTTTAAACCATTCTTTCCAAGCTTTGTCTGTATTAGACATTACAGTTTTTGTCTAGGTAGTGATCCGTGGTGTATGGTTAATTTTTAATCAGTTTTGCAGAGTGCGGTATGGCTATTTATTTGTATTAAAAGTATTGACTGTCTCGTTGAGTGGAAGAATTTTTAGGTCAGACAAGTTAAAGGCTTTCAGTGTATTGATGAAGGATTCTATATTGAATATAAAAAAGTTGTGAGCGTTTTTTAAAGTTGGTAAGTATTAGGTAGGTGGTTGGTATTTCTATGGGTGTAAGCTGGAAGGTGGTCACTAAGTGAGTGTGGACAGGATCCAGAGGATGTAAATTTACTAGGGGCAGAGACCGGTATCCAGTCTAGAACTTCATGTTTACTGTTGGTGTTATTAAATCTAGTGTGTTTGTGTTGATAAGTTGTACTCCACCATAAAGGTTGATAATAGCCGAGGGAAAGTCTGATGTATGATTTTGCCTGTCAATATTTACATTTCCTAGTATTATTTTTTTGTAAGGTATATAATTGGATATCCAGGAGATGATTTCTTCTAGAAAGGTTGTATTTCCAGGTGGGATATAGACTAACAAAACAAAGCTATTTTTATTGCTAAGCTTTAGCAGTGATACTAGTATTTTGACATTTTGGAATTCTGGGATGTTGTGTGAATAGGGAGAGAGATTGTATGAACCTAGATAAATTAAGGAGGAGTCCTGAAGGAAGATATTCAGTCAGGAATTAGCAAAATACCAGTAAAAATGTCTTAATAGACTAGGACACAGCAAATAGCAGTGGCAGTGTGAAAAACTAACAGCAAAAAGTTAAAAGTATTAACATGAAAAACAGGCAAGATTGTAATAGCAGGAGATCGAGAATGGACAATGTATCAAATAGCTGTATGAAGATACTAAAGGGGACAGAACTAGGCCAACCAAGACTGGGGAAAGTAGACAGGGAGTTAGGAGTTAGATGTATGTAGCAGATGGGGGACAGGCAGCAGCCAAACCTATAATAGCAACTCACTGTGCCTTATAACTGAGAGAGAAACAGAAGAGTGGCTGGGGTACAACAGTAAAAATAATAACCAGAAAAAACGGAAAGTGCCAAAAGTAACTAAGAAACAAGTTAATAAGCACAATGGTCCGATCAGTCCCAAAACTCGATCGCTTTATTGTACAAGAAAAATTCACATTAACGCTGCCAGTATTACAAATACGTTTTCATCCCCACAACTTCTTCAGATGAGTATGCTAAACTAACCTAACCCATATTTTTAAATAACTTTCAATTAAGTAATGACCAATGAAATAAAGCACTCTATTAATGAGATATATAATATCTTTAACCCTTTTGTATAAAATGTATATAGGAACAATTGTTCATTTAAAATACCAATCACATACAGTTAAATATACATATTTGAACTTTAATAAAATCATTAAATGAACATAAATAAATACATTAATAAAAACACTCATTTCATTTCATAATTCACAACTAAAACATATTAACTTAAATAAAATGCATATTAACCTTGTGTGTCCTGATGCCATCTAATGGACAAATGTTAAAATCACATATACTTTTAATATTTAAAACCTAATATTTAAATAATTTATATTATATTGTATTGTATATTGGTCTAAAAACTATATTTATTTCTTTATCAATATAAGCTCAGTCTATAATTTAGCAGCTCTGAGCTTTAAAACAGGTAAAAGGGAAATCATATCGTTCAGACCAGGGAATTTACAAGCCTCCAACATTATTTGCCAGTAAAGTTCTCTATATTCGACTCTTGTTTCCCATGGTTCACTCCTTGGATCCATAACCACTGTTTCGAGCACAAAAAAAAAAACAAAATGTGCCCCCAGACACACACAGGTGTGTTTATATAAGGCGTTATTTTCATGTTTCCTCCTTATGTCATATAAATGCTCATATAATCTCTGTTTGAGCTTTCTCTCACTTTTACCCACATAAAATGAATTGCAGTTCTTATATACAGCCAAATAAATAATTCCCTTTGTGTTACAATTCACAAATGTATTTAAGTTGATTTTTCTATTTCTAGACTTCAAAAACAAGGATTCTCTTGTTATAAGGTTGGAACAATAATTACAACTTCCACATTTGAACATTCCTTTTTTGCCCCTCATATTTCCATCAGGGTTTCCTCTATAAATTGTTTTTCTCTAAAAGGTTATTTATATTGTTCCCTTTCCGATATGTAAATCTCAATTCTTTGATAAAAATGTGGTTCATATCAGACACCTTTGCAAAATTCTTCCATTCTTTTTCAATGATTTTCCTAACTAGGCCTACCTCACCATCATATGTAATAATTATACCTGACATGAATGTCTTTTATTATTTCCTCTTCATTGTTTGTGTTTGAATTAAGTATTTCACTTTTCCCTAGTATAGTGGCAAACCTAGATTTTCTTCCCAATTCCACTTCTTTCTGTATATGCTCTATTAAATCAATAGGATAATCTCTGTCAATAAACAAATTCTTCAAATATTCAATTTCTATATTGAAAGTCAAATCCTCAGAGGTCATTCTACTAGCATGTACCAGCTGCCCCTTCACCACTCCTTCTTTTGATGATATGGATGGGCACTGGTATAGTGTAAATATGAATTCGAAAAGGTGTCTTTACAATATATTTTTGATGTGAAAGGTCCATCAATCTTCCATATATTCACATCTAAATAATTCATTTGTTCCCTGTTAAAATCAAATGTAAACCTTAAAAACATAGTAGTCGTGTTGAGATATTCCACAAATTTTTTGAACATGCTTTCTGTATTAATCCATAAAATACAAATATCGTCCAGAAATCTCCTATAAAAATTCCAGTAACATCTAAAATTAGAATTAAACATGCAACTGTTTTCCCAATGTGACATTATTATATTTGCAAAAGTGGGGGCACAGTGTGCACCCATTGCTACCCCACTCAATTGCTTGTAGTATTCCCCGTCAAAAATATATAAAATTATTTTTTAGTATTATCTCAATCAGCTCTAAAATGGTTCTGAGTTCATTAAAAATGATTTCTTTATAGTCTATCAACATTTCTTCAAACCATTTTAGACCCATATCATGGGGAATACAGGTGAATAAATCAATAACATCCAAGGTGCCAAAACATAAATCTTCTTTATATAAAGTACTGTCCAACCTTCTTAAAATAATTTTTCTTGTACAATAAAGCGATCGAGTTTTGGGACCGGGTGGACCATTGTGCTTATTAACTTGTTTAGTAGAGTAAAAATAAATGGGGTCCAGTAAGAAGGGAACCTGGTATGCAAAGGTTTCCTGAGACACCTCAGTAATCATATAGGAAGGTGAAAGGGGGTAGATGCACTCCTTTTATGGCAGGAGATACCAACAACACTGAGATTCCCTGCACTAATCCAGGACATACCTAACTTAACTTGCATTATAGTGAAGGTCCTTACCTAAGGCATTTCTTTGTGACTTTGCACTCTAATGCCCACTGGAGCTGAAATAACTGGGTGTCCTGACCCTGCTTCAGAGCCTGATGTTACCAGTGATGTTAATGTGGAAGGGGACATTGAGCCTAGCATCGCTGTAGCTAGTAAAATTATCTGAGAAAGTTTAGTTTGCAGGTTAAGAAAAGTGTGCAAGTCTCTCTCTAAACCACAGACACTAAGCACTATATGTTAACTGAAGAATTTATATATTTGAGGACTACTTAAGGGTTAATAGACAGAGCAGGACCAAAATTCACCTTTATCTTCTACAGCAGCAGTCCAATCAAATAAATACACTAAAGTGCAACTGCTGATTGGATCATCTTAATGAGAAAATAAAATGGATAAGATCACGCTGGAGCAAACTTTAGGTAAATCCCTACGCATGTCCTTATCCCCTGCCTGCTTATGAAGATGCATCATATTATATAACAGTAATTCTCAAGCACTGTAAGCTAAACTTAGGTGCAGGAGTCAGCCCTACAATACTTTTAACTTCTAACTTTGTTTTACTTACTGATGATCTTGATGATCCTTTATCAACTAGCCGCCTCTTTATTAGGAGTCTGAGAATCATAGCTTAACAGTAGCTTTTCTGTTAAACAGGGAAGAGAGAATAAAAAGCCACAAACTCTTACAAATGTATTAGCTGAATACAGCTTTGATTAATTAAATACATCAAAGCACTTAAATCAACCAACCAAACAGTAATCAATAATCAGTAAAAACAGTTCATCATTGCCACCGTCATAGCATTAACAGTATCATAGCCCTGCAGCACAGATAATATGCCTGCAAATAACACTAAAAGTATTGCATTTCAAACAATATAAGAATAGGCAATCAGATAACATAGTAATGTTATCAAGTAAGGAAAATCACAACACTTACAGCTGTATGTTTTACATGCTGTTTCCTTGGTATAATGATTGGGATGTTTCCATTTTAATTTCTTGGTCTTCATTGGAGTATAATTCAGTATGCATTCACTTTGTATTAAGAGCACTGCTGCTTCCTTTGTGAATTTACTAACTTCTCATTTACTTTTATGGAGTCTGAAGTCCTACTTGCTTGGGATGAAAACACTACATGTTTGAAGCCTGACCAGTTAGCCTTGCTTTCATTAAGGCAGCATACCTGTTTGCACTGTCTTTCCAGCGTTCAAGACCACAATTATTTTTTGTGGATTATGTTTCTCCTTTACAACCTAATTGGATGATTTTTCTCTCATATCCTCAGATAAGCAACCATTGGCTAATTATGCTTGCCTTCCCATTGCTCGATGCAGCTCTGAGCCAAAAAGGCCATTGGCTGGTAAACTTCTTCCTTAATTACCATAAACCACTCTCACCAAGAAGGCTGGTGTCAGGCTCATGATTATGTTTGGGGCAGTGTTCCCTAACAATATTTTCTATGGTTGAGGGTGTGTGTATTGTAATATTTGCTGAAACCCAGTTTGTATTTTTCAAGTAAGCTCTAGTGTGATAAAATCTCAAGCAATGATAAATTTAGAATAAGACTATTTAAAATTTTTTTTAGCATTTTGTTTCATTGTTTTTATAGTACAATACATTACTTGACTAGTAAGCATTTAGCTTTTAGTAAGATAGAAAAGTGGCATTCAGATCTTTGGGCAAAGACAACGAGGTAATATAAGTGACTGTTCTGACTGTGATTTGCAACAAGGATTTTTTTGTGTGTGGGGGGGAGTGGATACAATTTGGAATAGTCCACATTCAGTCTGGGCAAGATGGATTTTGTTTTCTGTTCCAGCTCTAGCACTAGAGGAGAGCTGGTATTACATACTCAGAACAGTAGTTTTATTAAGTTAGATTTGGTCTACTCTCTGTGGTATCTAATGGATGAGGTTTGAACCATCCATAGACCTAGGGATTAGAACTGTGAAGTTAGTCAGTGGATGGGTGACTAACAATTTTATGGCAACATATTTTAGCTAAGCACTGGATCTCAACAGCATACTTTTGTATTATTTGGTTTAACTATTAAGCCATGGCTGGAGGAAGAAATATCAACAAAGTCAGAAACAGCCCTTAGAAATCACATGCAATAAGACTGTCAGCATAGACAAATCTCACCAGTTCTACTCAAGGACTCCCAACCTTCTCACAGACTCTTTCTGTCAAAGACTATCTCCAACACACACACACACACACACACACACACACACACACACACACACACACACACACACACAAACTCACACACACACTCTAATCCTCTGCTAACATATCGTCTGTCGATTCCTTTATATTTCCACGTATATTTAGTCAACTCACCAGTAATGCAGGTAACTGATTTGCTTGGAAGTTCTGTCAAGTCTATCTCTGCATTTCAATTTCACCCTAGGTTTATAAAAAAAATCTGCTAGTTATGTACCTCAGCTATTTGCATATGGGCAACTCCCTCCTTTCTACCGGCATCTCCGATGCAGAATAGAAATCTACTGCTGATGTCCCCTTCTCTAAAGTATAAAACCCAACTCAACTGAGGCACTACATAGAGATTTCTCCAAAACCAAGGTCCTTAAAATATTCTCTACAACCAGGTAATCCACTTCTTCCAAGACCGGTACGTCTCATCACTAAAGAAGCACAGATTTCACCATGGTTATAACAACTCAACTCCCCTTCTGTCCACCACATACACAAACACACATGCACACTCACATGAAATGCAATAACAGTGACAATGGACTTCTAATAGAAATCATATTATTCAGTTTTCAGAATGCTTTTGAATCCGTTGATTGTGTTACCTAATTACCTTAGCAAAAATTATTTTGCATAACTCATTAACAGCTGTTTGGTCTGGAATGTCATACCTCTGGTGGGCAGTGTCATATTTCCAGCAGATTACACGTCCTTACATTCCAAATCATTTTTTAGAATCCACTTAAAAAGTACAACACAAGGAAATGCAAATGTTTTGTGAACAATAAAAGCCATTAACATGGCACGAACAGCAGTGTTATCAGTAAAAAGTAGTCTTTGCATTGATAGTCGGTACAGTCACAGTCTTTATATTAATGCTATAATATATTATGCATACAAACCCTGAGTGATATTTTTCTCTATTTCACAAACAAATTTTCTTATTTTGGAAAATGTACAACCTAGATAGTTTGTCAACTTTTGTTAGCCAGGCATAATCTTTCACAAGACAGCAAAATGTTCCATTCATTGTGAATGCTTGGTGACATACTTACAGAAATATGAAGAATTATATTTATTTGTGTAATTAGAAATATAAATAACCTTGAATATCTTGGGTCTATGTTTAGCCATTGAATGTAACTTTCATTGAAAGGCTAAACATCAAACTCTATTCATCGAACGTTTAATCATCAAATGTTCATTTCAGCAAACATGTGAGACGGGGAACGTAACTAGTTGGATCAATGTTAAGCCATTCGAAGAAAGTTTCATTCGATGTCTAAACATAGATCTGGTATCTCTTTATGTGCAATTCTGAGTGCAATCATCACTGACAGTTTTCTTCATCATCATCTAAGGTTTCATCTGATGCAGTGCAATATTTTGTCACCCAGTTTTAGAAATGTTAAATGCCTATGGAAATAGTTCATTTTCATAATTACTAGCAAATAACTACCAATATCTCCATAGTATAGTGTACTGTAATTTCACATTGACAATGTACTTTTCTTTCTTCCGCCAGGGCATTTCACACTATGCCCATCAGTAAGAGGTCAGTCTCTCAGATATGAAAATATGAAGACAGATATGAATAAAAAGGGAAATCTGAGGTTATTTCTCCACTGCAGAACATCCGAGATTCATCTTAGTTTCATTTTGTTAATTAAATCTTACATATTCTAATACTGCTTATTATTAACTGGTGACTCAGTTAATGAAGACAGACACCCCCAAAAAAATGTCTGGGTACCATAAGAAGCTATGGATACCAATTAAAGAATACAAAGCAGGTGCTATAGGCTTGAATGAGCTAAGGCGGCTTTATTTGATTTTCTGACTTGTGCAACAATAGAACGTTCCAGATCAAATTTGGAGGTGCCCTCTCTTCCCCTGCATCTTGTAGATCTGATGATCCTCCAGGATTTCCAATTGGCTCTTTTCTCTTTTTTTATTCATTCCATTCCATATAATCTTCACACTTTATATTAAGTAGGAGATTTGTGGTGCAGGGTAATGTGTTTAAATACCTTCCAAATACTTGGTTAGAAATACTTCATCAATATCTTCAAGTGGTTCTCAGCCATTAACTCAAAAGCCAAAACCATGCTCTTTGGTACCCCAAAACATAACTATTGTCTAATTAGTGATGGTTCATGACCGAAACTTTACCCTAGAAGTATGTTATTATTGTTTGTCTTTCGGCTTTTTCCCGGTAAGGGGTCGCCACAGTGGAACTCCGGTCCACTAATGATTGGCAGTAGATTTTTATGAAACGCTGAGGTGCCAGCTCAATGCCCAACCTTCAACAAAGGCATGCCCATTTATGCACACATGTCTTTCGAATGCTACCCAACCACGGGGAGGACAGACAGACTCCACACAGAAGGCACTCCCAAGCCATGCCGAGAATTGAACGGGAGAACCTCTTGCTGTGAGGTAACAACACTTCCGCCTTACCACCGCGGCTTACTACCCTCGAAGTATATTCATACAAATACCTACAAATGTTCTTCCATCTTAATCTGCTTGTAAAGCACATCACTGACAATTTATTACATTAACTAAATCTATCATACCATGTTTTCAAATTTCTCTCCTTGTAGAGTGGTAGAGAAGATCTTAACATTTTGTATTTTTGCCCAGCCAAAACTTTACTAATAACCAAAGTTTAAATATTCACTGTACTTAATCGCCTTAGGTAATGCATCATACATCAAGTTAAGAAACACTTCAAAGTTTCTGCTTTACAAACTTATATTTCAGAATACCTCACCATGACCTGCTAATCTCCATAAACACCTTACCTAGCAAATGAAAATCTGCATTCCTGCTGTCTGTCTTCAGATAAAACTTCTGTTTTTAAACTTTTGTCCATCCTTTGGCCTGCTTTTACAACCCTGTCTACCCCTGAATGACACCCTTGATTTACTTACCTCTACCATTGGGAGTGCTTTTTGTAAGCTAGCCCCGGTAGTTTGGAACAGTCTTCCTGCAGTTATCCAGAACAGCCCTGAGTGACTAGTCTTTAGAACCTTAGTAAACACTCCCATATTTAAAGCTTTACAGTCCATCTGCTTGATTTGCCTCCTTAGGCACAACCCCATTGCTTGGTACACCTTACTCCTACAATTTTGTAAAAGTACTATCATTCATGGAACCATAACATGGGTTTCAGCTTGTAGTCAACCGACTTCTGGTTTCATATGCTACTGCCCTACTGCAAGTTTAACCACTGGTCCATAGTGAAATGCTGTGGTCTACCTAACTCTTATATAATGCATCTGCTCATATTGTTTGTTTACACTGCTGTGTAAATTGAGTATAATATTTACTAAACCTAACAATTTAGTTCACAAAGTAAATAATTGCTTATTGTTATTTCTGACCATCTATTGGCCCAAGTTATAGCTGTAAGGGGGGTTTATAAATGGACTGCTATGTGGTGTAATTGCCTGATAAATCAGATTCTCAAGGAAGGATTGTTCATTTTTATGCCAAAAGATAGATATTGGTAGTCCCATCACTAAATAAGAAAGGCATATGGTAATGAATATCCTACAAATTCAAACATGGGATGGATAAAACACAATTGTAAGCTGTAGAATTTGTTTTGGTTCCAGGCTGCTGCTCTGCCCATCAGCTGATTGCTGTGTCCTGTACTACACCAGCTCCAAATCCCCAGTACTGCATCCATGTTTTAGTGTTATTGGTCAGGAGTGAAAGGGAGGTAGAAAGTGGCTTGTACCTGGTACTGTCCCCTAGTTTATGGACCACTAGTGGGTTGAGAAGTGGAATAGGAGAACATTGTCATAGGAAGAGAGCGGATTGGCATCTGCAGAGCCATTGCTCCTTACATCTTGGCTTTTTCTCTGTCTAAATTCAGTATTCCAACATGCCAGTAACTGTATCTGGTTGTGCAGGCATTGGGGTTTCATTTCTCAGTCTTCTAACCCACATCTTTGCAGCCTGGAATAATTTCTTGATCTTCAGTTTCTGCCATAGATCCCAACAAAGGGAAGCCTAACACATTTGCATCCACACTGGATTGGCACACTGAACCTTCTTGCTTTTCCAGCAAGCACCTGGGCTGCTAATCAAACTCAGGTTGACTAGGCTATAGTCAGGTCTTTATTCCCCTATGCCATTGGTGAGGCTAAGATCTTAAATCTTGTGTATTGACTGAAGTACAGGTGGCTGAATAAAAATTGCTGAAGATGAAATTCGGATCATGAATATAACAGTTAAACTCTACCTTATGCTTCTGGCAAACTGCTAACTCACACAAGGGGAGCTTTTCCCCATGCCTTTTATATTCTGTTCTGACTCAAACAGTAGCCAAGTATAGCAAGGAATACTTTGCATCGAACTGTAACAGGGTATGCTCCTTACAAAGAAATATTGAAACTTAAGATTTAGAATGAAATAGTAAGGTGACAGTGGGTATAGCCCCTACAAGGGGAGTGCAGGTGAGTTTGCTAACTGTACAATATTTATTTTTTTAATTTAGTGTCATTTCTTTTGAGAGTTTCACTTCCGGGAACTTGTGTTTGCATGCCCATGATTCGACCATGTATAGTAGTAACCGTTACATTTAGACTTATTATTTTATACTGTTATAAATCATTTAGGGGAGATACTCTGCATGTTGACATTAGGAGCAGCATAGCAAAGAACATTTTATTGCTTTTCTTGTTTTATTTTAAATGCAGAGTAAATGCAAATCATGTCATTGCACAAAACTACCAAGACGGATGCAAACTGTTTAATTACTGCTACATCAAAGTCAAAGTAAACTTTATTGTCGATCAGATATACACAGCAGTGCAAGCTGAATGAAATTGTTGCTTTGGTCCCTGTGCAAGGCATAACAAATAAACACACAGTTTGAGTGACAGCAAGACTAATGCACATACAGTAATAATTTATATATCATAAGGAAAGGTAATTAAGAAAACTGTGGATAAGCTGAATCGTTATACTTATTGAAAACTGTCAGCATTATAAAAGTACACTTAGATTTGCAATACAGTGTTATTCTGTAACCCAGTGATATAATTACTACATGTATAGATTTGTAATCTCACAGAATCTCATACATGTGTTTATATTTTGATGCACAAACTGGCAAATATGTATTTCTTGTATCTTATCAACTTACTACCCCTCTCCTTGGTGTAATTCCGGTATGTGCATTATTATGCAAAATGCAGTTAAGGAGTAGTAAAATATTAATTCAACTTTATTTTATTTTTTGTTTACCAGGATAGAGTACTGATCAGAAATGACCAGTTGCAGGTTCAATCCGGGTTTCATTCTGCATCAAGATAAAAAATAGTAAAATGCTGTGTGGTCATGTGATGTGTCATAATCATAACTAAAGCATTTTGGTCATGTGATGTCATAAGTAAAGCAGTTTAGTCATGGTGACTTAAGCATGAAGTGGCGCCTGTTCCATTCCTCAGGGTCTCTGTGGTTAGATGACTGTTACAGTTCCTCCTATAATGCCTCAAGCTGGGCAAGGGGGTCATTCAGTAGAACAGAGAACAGCCATTTTAGTCTTAGCCTTTGCTTACCTTTGCCAGCCAAGGTTAATAGTTTTGAAAATGAAAGCACAGCATCTTTCCAAATAAGTTTGTTTATTCTAACCAAGATTAGGAAACAGTCCCTAAGCTCAAAATATCTCCACTAGGGTATCTTCTGTCTGGAGAACCTTCTAGTTTATTAAGTATGACTAACTGTTTGGGTTCCAAATATCTTTGACATATAAATCCCTATATGAATACAGTCTTTAGTGACCTGCCCTCAATGTGAATGAACTGGCTGTTCAATAGCCCAGTAAACACAAAAATGGCTTGGTAGAATCTAGCTTTTCACACCAAGTGAGACTCAAACCAGTAATCAAAACCTCCTGTGTCCAAGACTTTTATAGGATGGGGTGTTTAGGATGTGATCATTTGGATTAGTCATTACCTTACTTCCATTCAGAATCTGATGCACTTTTTGCAGACAAACATAGAGGGGTCAATAGTATGAGGTGCTGAAGAGCTTTGTTCTTTTTTATGCACACAAAGGAAGGATAACTATAGTTGTCTGTGACAGTTGGAAATATTAACAGCAGTATACATATTCATGAATTTATTAATTTTAGAGTTATGCCCTGAATTCAGATCAGGGTTACTTGGGAGTCAAGATACATCCCTGTACTCCTTGAGTGTGAGCATGGAATCTAATCGTTGACACAATCCCAGCCCATTGGAAGATGCACTTGTATAGTATCTCATACATGCCCTGAGGCAAACTGGAGGACTGTCTCTTCACTTAGAGCAGGTCTTTGGAGATGGGGCAAAATACTAGAACACAAGGTAAAACCCCATTCAGTTTCAAATGGGATGTAATAATCTCCACACAAAAAGTACACAAGAAAAGAACTGAATTGAAGAACCCAGCACTATGAGGCAATAATATCAACTGCTGCACCACCAAGTTATATTGCAGAACTGTTAATGCTACTAATTGGGGCATTTACTTATAGGTTCATAGGGGGTTACTAGGCTAATGGCCCTGGGGCCTTTACAAGCCTAGCCATGTTATACCCGTGTTCCCTAAGTGACCTTGATTAGATGGTCGTTATTCCCACAGCAAGTCTATGATCAGCACAGATTGTCCCTGTCCTTTCAGTAGGAATGTGGGATACTAAAACATATGTTAAAAAAACGTGAACACTTCACAAGGCCGAAATCCTGAAAGATCGAATTTCATATGGCCAAGACCTTATGATCGAACTTTCGGAACCCCGACTTTGTCAATGGAGATTTGCATACAGCGCAGAATGGGAGAGTTCCCTTTTCCTCGCTGTAGTGCGATCTCGGAGTTGGAATATTTAAGTAGCGGGGTGGGGGGTGCAGGGGAGCTTGCCCCCCTGCAAAAAAATTTAAATTGTTTTTTATTTGTTTTGCAATTTCGATATCCCGAAACATTGATCATATGGTCTCGATTTATATGAAATTCGATGTTTCAGAATTTCGAGATTCTGAAATGAATCCTTAAACATATGATGGAAAAAATATAAGCACATTATCAATGAGACTGTAAAGTTTGTAGACTTTAATGAACTATATCTCAAACTTCTATTACACAAGGTAATTTACTTTGCTTCAGGAAAAAGGAGTGGTAAGATAGGAGTCTTTCTTTAAATTATTACTGTCACTAGTATGTTGGTTGTGTAGTGTGGTTTTCTGTATACTTAACAGCTGAAAAAAATCACATATGATGGGGGAGGATTCAGAAAATTGTGTGCAGGGTTAAATCAAGCCTAAAAGTAGGGGCATCCTAAATCAGGCCTGAAAATAGGAACATTCTTCCAAAATAGGGACAGTTGGGAGGTCTGATCCTAAAAAGAGCTGCTCTACATTTACTGCAATTCACTTAAGTCACGTTTTTCAATAGTGTCAGCTAAATTCATCAAGAGTAGATTCGTTTCCATCAATAAATGCTTATGGGTATGCGCTTCAGCATGAAATCTGTCAGTAAAGGGGAACTGACTCCCTTGTGATTTCTACAAATGGTGTATTTTCCTGTATATGATGGTATTTCCTTGTTGATGCAGTACATTGGTTGCTTACACTTGCATCTAGATAATTTACTATCTGCATTTATTTTAATGTTTACAAAACTCACACTATGCCCACCCAAGATATAAGGACATTTTCAGAATCGCACAAAGTTAATTTCAAGTCCTGTACTGTTCCCATTCCTACAAACATTTAGGTAAGTAACTGAGTTTTTTGTTGAAAGTACAAATACAATTGTCTGACCAGGACGATTGTCACTCCACTGTAAAGAACCTACAAAAGAAATGGGTAAATTACACAAGGTTAATGAAACTTTGATATGTAACTTTAGAAATGCCTACACGTTAAACAGATAAAACAGTATGTTCCTACTACGAGCAACAAAAAGAAAAAAAAATGCTAACATGTTTGAGACACAAGTCCCAACCCCTCTTTTCAGAACTGTACAGTAATCAAGCCCTGAATGCTGAGGGTGGAGTAAGGAAAAGACTACAACACCTCCCCCTTCAGTTTAATCTGAAGAAATGCATAAAATTATCTTTATCAGCATCATCATCTTCTTCTTTCGGATGTTCCCGTTAGGGGTCACCACAGTGGATCATCTGTTTCCATTTCTTCCTGTCCTCTGCATCATGCTCTTTCACACCAACCGCCTGCATGTCCTCTCTCACCACATCCATAAACCTTATCTTGGGCCTTCCTCTTTTCCTGTTACCTGGTAGCTTCATCCTTAGCATCTTTTTCCCAATATACTCTGCATCTCTCCTCAGCACATGCCCAAACCAACGTAATCTTGCCTCTCTGGCTTTGTCTCCAAACCTTCTAACCTGGGCTGACTCTCTAATATACTAATTCCTAATCCTGTCCACACTCATCACACCCAGTGCAAATCTTAACATCTTTAACTCTGCCACATCCAGCTCAAACTCCTGCCTTTCTGTCAATGCCACTGTCTCCAACCCATATAACATAGCTGGTTTCTCTACTCGCTTGTAGACCTTCCCTTTCACTCTTACTGGTACTCATCTGTCACAAATCACTCCTGACACTCTTCTCCACTGACTCCATCTTGCCTGTACTCTCTTCTTCACCTCTCTTCCATACTCACCATTACTCTGAACTATTGATCCCAAGTATTTAAACTCATCCTCCTTTGCAACCTCTACTCCTTGCATCATCACCATTCCTCTATCCATTCATCTCATTCACACACATATATTCTGTCTTAGTCCTACTGACCTTCATTTCTCTTCTCTCTAGAGCATATCTCCATCTCTCCAGGGTCATCTCCAACTGTTGCCTACTCTTGCTACAGATCACAATGTCATCTGCAAGCGTCATAGTCCATTGGGACTCCTGTCTGATCTTGTCTGTCAACCTGTCCATCACCATTGAAAATAAGAAAGGGCTCAGAGCTGATCCTTGATGTAATCCCACCTGCACCTTAAACGCATCTGTCACTCCCACAACAGACCTCACCGCTGTCACACTACCCTCGTACATATCCTGTACCACTCTTACATACTTCTCTGACACTCCCGACTTCCTCATACAATACCAGAACTCCTCTCTAGGCACCCTGGCACATGCTTTCTCTAAGTCTACAAAAACACAATGCAACTCCTTCTGACCTTCTCTGTACTTCTCCATCAACACTCTCCAAACAAACATCGCATCTGTAGTGCTCTTTCCCAGCATGAAACCATACTGCTGATCACTAATCATCACGTCCCTTCTTAACCTAGCTTCCACTACTCTTTCCCATAACTTCATGCTGTGACTGATCAGTTTAATCCCTCTGTAGTTACTACAGCTCTGCACATCACCCTTATTCTTAAAAATTGGTACCAAAACACTTCTTCTCCATTCCTTAGGCATCCTCTCACTTTCCAAGATTTTGTTAAACAATCTGGTTAAAAACTCCACTGCCATTTCACCTAAACACCTCCATGCTTCTACAGGTATGTCACCTGGACCAACAGCCTTTCTATTCTTCATCCTCTTCATAGCTATCCTTACTTCCCCCTTGTTAATTCATTGTACTTCATGATTCACTATCCCTACATCATCCAACCTTCTCACCCTCTCATTCTCTTCATTCATCAACCCCTCAAAGTGCTCTTTCCATCTGTTCAACACACTCTCCTCGCTTGTGAGTATGTTTCCCTCCTTATCCTTTATCACCCTTACCTGCTGCACATCTTTCCTAGCTCAGTCCCTCTGTCTAGCCAATCGATACAGGTCCTTTTCTCCCTCCTTAGTGTTCATCCTTTCATACAACTCTTCATATGCCTTATCCAGCATACAGAAAGTAAATTATTGCCTTATGTTACAAAGATAACAGGCAAGAGGGCAAAAACAGGCTAAGTTTGCATGGAACTATAATAAATACACAACTGCAGAGAACGTGATAGCTACAACTAAAATGGAGGGATCCCTGGGGGTGCTCCCATCAGACTATCTGAATGCAAGCAACCATTTTAACTTGACAAATAATTTGTATGAAAACACAGCTGATTTTTTAGATGTTAATTTAACTGGGTAGAAGATCAGTATATGACAAGAAGGTTACAAGCTCGCTATACTTCATCCTCCACATCGAATACATGCTTTTCCCAATAAGAGTTTTTTAAGAGCAACCCAAGAACTAATTTCCTGATTAAAAAGTCATTGCAAATGAAAATTGTGTCCTATCACTTGTTTAATAGAGGGTATAAAAGGGAAAAATATAATGTGGTTGGGGTGGATGTTGATCTGTGCAATATCTCCAGTGACATCAGAGTAAATGGCCTTCATGAGATCTGGTAAAATTATGTTTTTTGAGGGATAGATTTATTACCTAATGATTGCCCCATGCCCTATATGTGGAACAAATTTGTGGAACAAATTGCCCTTATATGCTAAGCAGAGTAACACCCTTGTGTCTCTTTCAAGACTAACCTTGATAATTGAATGGGTACCCAAAGGTTCATCCATGGCCTGATGTGCTTTTCCTTCCTGAGAGTGGAGGGTACTTCTTGAAGATGGTATTTGAAAAGGTGCACAATAGTCTTCAGACTTGTGAACAAGTGTGGCATTTACGAAGTGGTCCATTTTCAAGGGCAAATCAGTGGAGTTATGGCACAAATTTAGGAAGGGTACTGCTTCCATATAAAATGTTCATATTGTTCGTCAGTTTCCAAAAGCTGGAGGTTATGAACTGTAAAAGGCATTAAATATGAGCAACTTAGTCTTGTCTGTCTAAACATGTAGTCTATGCTTTGTCTATCTAAACATGTAGTCTATGCTTTGTTTTGTAACTGTCAAATACCAAAATGGTATATTGGACAAACAACTCGAATGATAAATATACAGATACAAGAGCATTCATACTTAAAATTTGAATAGTTTATATACATTGCATGCTTTAGAGCATCATAAATTAAAAGGTTAACATTTTTCAGTTTTGCATTGTAGCATAGAGGGGTCAATACTGTGAGGTGTAAAAGAGCTTCATTTTGTTGTGGTGGGTTTGATCACATCACCTATACAACAGAAGGAAAAGTACATTTGTGTTTGGCAATCACTAATACTGTAAGTACCTTTCAGAACTATTTCTTAATTGTGCCCTAAATCCAGATCAGTGTAAAAGAGGGGTGGGGTGCATCCCTATGCTCACTGGGTATGAGGCATAGAATGATCTTGGACACATTACAAGCCCATTGCAAAATGCACCTATACAGTGACTCATAAATAACACACATACCTTTGGGCTGGGTGGATGACCATCCCTTTTCCTACACCATGCCTTTGTGATGTGTCAGAAAACTGGAAAACTTGGTAAAACTCAGTCTGTCATGAAGAACATGCATCAGCTCCACAAACAAAGTACCTGAGCCATGAGCATAATTGGCAAACCAAGTACTCTGGGTCAATAATACAAGCTGCTGCTTCACCGACCCATCCAGGGTGAGCATTAGAAAGCTAACAGCATACTCAAACTAGTGCTAACCCTAAATCATTCCTTATCTGCTTTAGATAAATTAAAGTACATGTTAATAAAGGGTCCATATTACATAGATGAAAAATCTAAATCTCAAATGCTCGGATGAGCGAAAACGCAGGTAATCAATATCACTATTGCGGGGGGGCTGTGCCCCCCCAAATATATTCCAACTCTGAGATGACACTACAGTGAGGAAAGGGCAAATTTTCTGATCTTCACTGTACCGCGATCTCACAATATCCATTTCAATTACCTGCGTTTTCGCTCATCCGAGCGTTCAAGATTTTGATTTTTCGTCATTCTGATAGGAACCCTTAATAAATACAGTAATAGGTTCAACTATCAAGTATCTGCAACAATATCCACAATGTCCACCTGGTGAATCTGGGCATACTGGAGCAGTGCAGCAATTGTCTCATGTATACAGACAACCCTCTCCTCTTACCACCCAACACTACAACCTGTGAGAGATGCACTTACATAGCCAAACTAGAAGCAAAGCTCTCTCCACACAACATTGTGCTAGACCGTCAAGAGGAGAAGGTTAACACCCACACTACACCTCAAGCAACACATAGCCCTTCTAAACCCACACCACCAACACCCACACATAGCAACACTAAATCCACATATGTGGAGGCCCTTAACTGTAACCTGCCCAAGCAACAAGGACCTCCGAAGTTGAAATGCAAACAAACACCAATCACAACCAAAGTGTCACATAGCTCACAAGATCAGTGTGCCACCCAGCAGCAGCCCCTAAGGGAAGACAATGTACCTAACACTTTAGTCATAGATGACTCTATAGTCAGGCACACTGATGTCCCACTCACCAGGCTGAACAAGGGGAAAATTACAGTCAGCTGCCTTTTGGGTGCCAGGATCCGCCACATAACACATGGACTCAAGTCACTGCACAACAAGTACAAATATGACTCTGTCATTGTCCATGTTGGAGTGAATGACTTGAGACATACCCCCCTGGACTATATGCAGAGAGACATGAAAGAGCTCTCGGATCATGTGGCCCAGGCAGGTATGACCCTAACCCTGAGTAGCATCCTGCCTTCGCCCAGAATGATACCACAATATAAGGACAAAATGATTGACTTCAACAATTGGCTAAGCTTCTGGTGTCATTCAAAGGGGATCCAATATCTGTCTGCCTGGGACGACATGATTGACAGACCATGATGCTTTGCCAGAGATGGTCTGCACCTGTTGCCCCTGGGATTCAGGTTACTGGCTAAGGCTCTTGCCACCCCTATAGTGCCTTTTTTAGGCAAAGTTCAAAGGACAAAATGACCACCGTAATGGGTACAAGCAGGCAAAATCTGAAGGTAATGCTACTCAATGCTAGAAGTCTAAACCTCAAAATGCACTCTCTCGAGGCACTCCTAAAAATGGAGAATATTGATATCTGTGCAGTAACTGAAACCTGGTTCAAGGCTCCAGAGAGCACCCCTACAATACCAGACTACAACTCTTACCACACTTTTCGGCCACCAAACCAGGATCGAAACACTAAAGGTGGAGGAGTGCCCATATTCACCAAGGATATTCACACCACCAGGCTAGTTGCCCAACACAATGCATCTGAAATTCTCCAGGTGCAAACTAACACTAGGTAGGACTGCAATCCAAATTGTAGCTTGCTACAGATCCCCCACCATGCCCCAAGATTCTCCCTACACCTTTCTAAACATACTGGAAAATATTAAGATACAACTAAACACCCTAATACTGGGTGACTTCAACTAATCTGCCATTAACTGGGAAAACTACTCATGTACCAACACCTTTGCCCAACGGTTCTTGGAATTCATAAATTCCAGTGCCCTGGATCAACTAATCCATTGTCCCACCAGGGGCTCCAATATCCTAGACCTGGTCATTACCAACATGGGAAATTGATGCTCCACACCTATGGTCACCCCCTCGTTGGTCAGGTCAAACCATAAGCTAATCACCCTTAGCATCCACATCCCACCCCACCCTCCAGTAAGGAAACCTCCATAAAAACTTCTCTAAAGACAACTTCAAGCTACTCAAGTCAGAAGCGACAAACTTCATGACAGCCATGTAAATGGGAACTGAAAGTTCAACTGCTGAGTCCTACACTAAGGCACTGTACGAGCACATCCACTCATGCATGAATCGGGCCATCCAAAATAGAACCAAGATGCTCTCCTCCAAAAATATGAAGCCAATCTGGTGGTCCCCTGCCATAAACAAACTTTACAACAAAAGGAAGAAACTGTTGCAGAAAAGAGGAAAATCCCAGGATGCAAAAAACTCCCTTACCAGCTTTGGTAAGAAGCTGAGATCACTCATAAAATCCTCCGAAGCTAGTTACGAAAATAAAATTGCCAAAGATTCCAAAGACAACCACAAGGCATTCTATAACTATGTGAATAATCTAAATGGCAATGCTCTGAGCTACAACAGAATGCCATTACATATATTGATCCCAAGGATATTGCCAATATCATGGCAGATCAATTCAGTGCCAACTTCACCCCCCTCTCACCCCCTAAATGCCCCATCTCAATACCAGAAAATTGTCAAATTCCTGTAATAACGGCCACACAGGTAAAAAACACACTCTCCAAAGCTAAGAATACAGAATCCATGGGACCAGATGACATCCCAGGCTGTGTACTACATGAACTACAAAATGAACTGGCACCTCACCTAAGTGTCATGTTTAATCATGGCCTCACCTCAGGCTTTTTGCCTACTGAGTGGCGCACAGCTACAGTTATCCCACTCCACAAGGGGGGATCCACCTTGGATCCTGGGAACTACCACCTCATCAGTCTGGCGAGCCTGATCTGCAAGGCCATGGAATGTATTATAATGGAACTTATAAACAAAGACATTGGCAACCTTCCAACACTGGACCCCACCCAGTTTGGGTTCGTAAAGTGCCAATCTTGTCTCCTGAACCTGATTGACTTCTTCAAATCAGTCTCCAGAGCCGTGGACGAGGGTAAGGCGGTCTACACTGCCTATCTGGACCTTGCCAAGGCCTTTGACACCATCCCCCTCTCTGGAATCATAGATAAACTTACTAAGCTGGGCATTAATCCCTACTTCATTCGATGGGTTGCCAACTGGCTTACTGACAGAACCCACACTGTAAAAGTAGCTGACTCCAAATCCAGCTCCAGATAAGTGGAGTTCCTCAGGGTTCAGTCCTGGGACCACTCTTGTTTGGCATCTATGTCTCTGAAGTACAGGCCAATACTAAGGGACTCTGGCTAAAAAAGTTCGCAGATGACTGTGAACTGGGAGCCATTACTGAATCTCCAAATGAAGTGAATACTCTACAAAAGGACCTTACAGAAACAGATGCTTGGTGCCAGAGCCATGGGCTCAAGCTCAGTGCCAAGAAATGTATAGTTATCCCCTTTGGAAAAAAACATGTACCCGTGAATTACCACATAGGTGGCAGTACACTAAACACTGAAAGTGTGATAAGAGACTTAGGGATACAGGTGGACAATGGTCTCACCTTCGATAACCAGATTGCCACAACAGTCAGGAAATCCTTCTATGTGGCACACCTCATCACTAAGGTCTTTTCATCCAGAAAAAAGGAGGTCATTGTCCCACTGTACTCATCCTTCATTAGATCCATTATAGAATACAGTGCCTCATTTGGTATTTATCTCTCAAGACACCTGCAACAACTGGAAAGGCCACAGAAATACCTCATTAAAAGAATCACAGGCCTAAAGCAGATGCCCTATGCTGACCGCCTTAAAAAACTCCAGCTATACTCTGTCACATATTGTCTACTCAGAGGTGATCTCTGCTTAACATACAAGGCCATGTCAAGCCCAGAGCTGTTGGACATGCTACACTTAAAGAAATCTCAATCCCTCAGAGCCACACACTCCAGGGATCTAAACCTTGTCATCACAATAAACAAAACATGCTGGAGGGAGAGGTTTCTGGCCCAGAGACTCCCCAGACTCTGGAATAGACTGCCCATACATGTCAAGCAGAGTGCCTCTTTGGCCCTCTTCAAAAGGAACATTGATAATTTGATAGGCGAAAGGAAATTCACCCTGCGGATAACGTTAATTGCCCTGCTAGACAGGGGTCCAGGAAGTAAATACTGTGGGAAGAAATAGCCAGGGAATTGTTATGGCTAGGCTTGTATCGGCCCTAGGGCTGATAGTCTAGTACCAACCTATGAACCTCTGAACATGGATGATCAAATGTAATGAATAAAAATAGCAGCACTCCATGCTCCATGTTTTTTGTTCACATTATTATGAGTACTGCAACAGCTTTTCTGGAATAGTACTGGTACTGTGTGGAGAAGCTTTATTATATACAGCTGATAGTACTGCAACTTTGCTGACTACTGACTGATAAGAGTTGATGCTTTATCAATAGTTAAATGAGATGAATTTTTGTGGTGCATCTGTTTTTTTTCTAGCTGCATTTTATATTTTTGTATACCATTCCTTTACATATGCATGTATTTGTTGTTTTAACATCTTATTTCTGCTTTTTTTATTTTGCCGTGATGACTATGTTTCCAGATAAACCCACGGTAGTGGTGCTGCAGTAGCGTTGTCACCTCACAGCAAGACGTTGTCCCGTTCGATTCTCAGCTAGAGCGTCTTCTGTGTGGAGGCATACGTGAATGGGCATGCCTTTGTTGAAGGTTGTGCGTCAGGGCTGGTAACTCCACACATAAAAATCCACTACCAAACATTAGCAGACCGGAGTTCTGCTGTGGTGACCCCTAACCGGGATAAGCCGAAAGACACAACAACAACAACTTTGTTTCCAGATATGTAATCACATCTTCTAGTCTTAAGTAGCCTCTTTCTATTCTTAGCTTGGGTACTTCAGTCTATTTAAATATGCAAAATGTATCTTTCTACACTGAGTAGCGCACTAGAAGTTGCCTACTGTCCTCAACTACTTGGTGGCAGCAGACCCCATTGATGCAACACTTAAGGTTTCCATAGTCTCTCTATGTTTTTTGGTGCCAATGGACATGCTGCTGCCACATGCTTACACATACCCATAGCCAACTGTGTGGTTTCTGGCCTGAGACACATGCAATCATCCTAGATAGACACCCAAATCTACCCCCCCCCCCCGATTGCAACCCCACTCATTGGAAATTGGAGGCACATTGCAATTGTCAAATAATGCACTGGTTACTTAGAGAAACCTGAGCATGAAGGTCTGTAATCTCATTTGTTAGAACAGATGTGGTATTAGAGACCTGAGCATGCAGGTCTGGAATCTCATGTGTTAGAACAGATGAGGTATTCTGGCTAGGATTCAGAGATGCTGTTGCTGCATTGATATACAGATGAATCACTCACCTCTCTCATACTAGTAAGTGGTGGTGTCTGCCAAAGGGAATGCTGCTTTGATCTGCTGAGGGCCTTTACTATGCTGTCCAAGGTCTTTTTGTAATCCAGTCCTGAGCTATAATGCAAACTAAACTTCTGGGGGGTTCTTAATAGATAATCTAAAGCTTGATCACCATATTCACACCATTGTCTCCTCTGCAGAACAAAACATTATCCAACAGATGCCAGTAGGAAGGTTGTAGCTAATGTTTATCGGCTTCCAGGTATGCCTCCTGTACTTTATTAACCTGCAATCCTCTCCAAAAAAACTTGAACAATGCTACAGTCACTACATTCTAACTTCCCATACAGCTGTAAAGCAACTGGACTGAACAGAATTGACAAACTTAACTTATGTTCTCACAACTAACAGTAGTCTAATACATTAATCTGACCAAGATCTTTGACACCACTCAGAATTTCTTACAGTATAGACTGACTTAGCTGGATCTTTCTTACACCACAGTAGGGATGACTGTGGCATTGCATCAGTACCAGACTGCAAAATGTCAGGTGAGTTGGTGCCTGTTATAACTGCCCTTAAAAAAAAAAAGTTTATGTAACATCGATAACTTAAAATACATTATCAAATTATGGACATCATTGACTTGCAGTCAGTGGCAACTTCTTTTTATCTATTTATTTTGTTTGCATTTCTTAACTGATCTTCATAGACCTTTTTAGGTGCATCCTGGGAGTGTTGTCTGGTTACGTGACTTGCTCAGAGGCATACAATTAGGCAATGGAGGCTGAGAGAATCAAATCCTGGACCATTGGACCAGAGGAAACCACTCATTAACACCTCCTTAATCCTTTGCACCAACTGCCAGAAGATGGTAACACCACCATCTTGGTACTGACTACTTTATATCAATACCCATATTTCTAAAGAATTTAAGATTTCATAACCAGTTACTAAAGCATTTTAGGAATGTAACTTTTTGGCTTTAGTGTTCTGCTCACCTAATAATTATCTTGTGTAAAACATTAAAGCTCAAAATATCCTCCTGGTGATTATATGACTTTTAAGTGGAAGTTGTCCTGTATAACATAGGTTCATAGGTGGGTACTAGGCTAATAGCACTGGAGCCTTTACAAACCCATCCCATAGTATTACCCTGACATTGTGCCACCCGATCTTAGTTCCCAGTGCCTCTGTCGAGTAGAGCCACTGGAGTTATCCCTGAGGTGAATTTTCTATTTCCCATCCACTCATCAAAGTTTCTCTTGAAGAGGGCCAGTGAGGTGCTCTGTTTGACATGTATGGGAAGTCTATTCCATAGCAAGGCCAGTCTCTGGGTTATGAACCTTTCCCTCCAGCATGTTCTGTTGATTGTGGTAATGAGGTTGAAGTCACTGGAGCGTGTGGTGCGGAGGGATTGGGATTTCTTTAGATGCAGCATTTCTAACGGAGCTGGACCGGACATGGCTTTGTATGTCAAGCAGAGATCGCCTCTAAGTAGGCGATATGAGACAGAGAATAGTTGGAGTTTTTTCAGTCTGTCCATATAGGACAAGTGTTTAAGGCATTAGCATCCTCTTTGTGAGGTACTTTTGCGGCCTCTCCAGTTCTTGCAGGTGTCTAGTGAGGTACATGCCAAATGGGGCATTGTACTCGATGACTGGCCTAATGCGGGAAAAGTAGAGGGAGACAATGACCTATTTCTTCCTGGATGCAAAACCCTTAGTAATGAATGTGCCAAATAGAAGAACTTTCTGACCACAGTGGCAATGTGGTGGTTAAAAGAGAGGCTGCTTTCAACCTGTGTTCCCAGATCTCTTATAATGCCTTCTGTATTCAGTGGACTACCATCAATGTGGTAATTCATTGGAACCTGTTTTTTCCCAAAGGGGATGATGACACATTTTTTTGGCATTGAGCTTAAGGCCATGGTTCTGACATCAGTCGTTGGTCTCAGTGAGGCCTTTCTGTAGGATGTCAGCATCACTTGGGGAGTTAATAATAGCTCCCAACTTGCAATTGTCTGTAAACTTTGTCAGCTGGAGACCCTTTGTGTTGGCCTGGACTTCAGAGAAGTAGATACCAAACAGGAGAGGACCCAGGACCAAACCCTGTGGCACTCCCCTCGTGACTGGTCAGCAGTCTGACTTGGAGTCCGCTACTTTCACACTGTGGGTTCTATCTGTGAGTCAGTTTGCAACCCACCTAGTGATATTGGGGTTGATGCCTAGCTTAGTGAGTTTTTCTATGATTTCTGAATGGGGAATGGTATAAAATGCCTTTGCCAGATCAAGGTAGGCTGTATGAACCACCTTGCCTTCATCCACAGCTCTGGTGACTGACTCAAAGAAGTCAACCAAGTTGAGCAAGCATGATCTACCCTTCAGAAAACCAAACTGTGTGGGATCCAGAGTTTGGAGAGTCCCTATATCCTTGTTTATTAGGTCCATAATGATGCGTTCCATAGCTTTGCATATCAGACTCAAGCTAATGGGGTGATAGTTCCCAGTGTCTGTAATCGCTCCTCCTTTGTGGAGAGGTATGACTGTAGCAGTGCACCATTCAGTAGGGATAAAGCCTGAGGTGAGGCTGCGATTGAACAGGGCACACAGGTGAGGTGCCAGTTCACTGTGTAGTTCATGAAGAACACAGCCAGGGATATTGTCAGGTCACATAGAAGCTGTATTCTTGGCCTTGGACAGTGCTGTTTTAACCTGTGCAGCAGTAATACTGGATGCATGGCAATCTACTGGTATTGTGATTGGTCCTTTGGGAGGGGAGGGGTAAAGTTGTCACTGAATCTGTCAGTCAGTATATTGGCAATATCTGTTGGCTCGGTATAGGAGGTACTATTGTGCAGTAGCTCAGATCAAATCTGGGTATTGCCATGGAGCTTCTTTACATAACTATAGAAGGCCTTGTGGTTGTCTTTACTATCTGCTGCAATTCTGTTTTCATAGCTAGCTTTAGAGGATTTGATGAGGGATCTCAACTTTTTGTTGATGCTGATAAGGGAGTTTTTCCAGTGTTGGGACTTCACCTTATTCTGCATCAGTTTCCTCCTACTGTTGTAGAGTTTGTTTATGGCAGGAGACCACCAGATTGGCTTCCTTTTTTTGGAGGAGAGCATCTTGGTTCTATTGGGTATGGCGAGATCCATGCATTTGTGCACATGTTTGTACAGTGCATCGGTGTATGATTCGGCAGTCATGCAGCTATTCTCCATTTGCATGGGTGCCATGAAATTAGCCACCTCTGTTTTTAGGAGCCCAAAGTTAGCTTTGGAGAAGTTTTTCATGGTGGTTACCTTTGCAGGGCGTGGGGGGATGGGAGAGATGTGGATCCTTCCTTATCCAGCATTTGTGTATCATATGTTTCTTTATTAAGTTATTTTATAGTTTAACAAACTAATTTTATATCTCAGACATCCACTAGCAAACCACTCTGTGCCTTGACATTGCAATGACATGCCTTTAGCATGTATAGAGCAAAAAGCAGTAAAACATTAGTATGATACAGATTCAGCAGAGTTCCCATATTATAGCTAATGAAATAAGTTATCAGGTAGCAAAATCTGAATGAATAATTCCAAACCATGCTTTCAATGGTAAGGGTATACCAGTCTTGCAGGTTTTACTGCCATTTCCTACAAAACATTTAAGTGCATTTAGTAACAACCACAAGGATATGTCTACCTGTAAGATGTCTCCAAAATGTTATTACATAATGTGTTTAAAAGTACAAATGGGTCTGAGGGGAGAAACAGCAGAAGTCAGTCTCCACTGCAGTTTCCTTAATTGTTTATAGAGATTTGAATGCATTTTAAACGTTTACAGTTGATGTAGGAATGCTAGAAAATGGAGTTGCTTGGTAAACTTGTACCATCAAAACATTTCCACAAAATGGAGATATTATCTTTTGGTAATACTTTGTGTGAAATTCTGAGCTTTCTCTTTAATTCCATTAGACACCCTAATACTTGTTCCTACCTTCAGAGGAGATGCATGTCTTTTTTGTGGTGGTTGTAAGTGTTATGTAGAATTTACTTGCTAGTTGAGTTTTATAGGTTTCTTTAAGGGCTTTGTTATATATTGTATGCATATGACTGTTCCACTGATTATAAGAATGGAGGACACAGATCTTACAGTTACATAGCCTACTATACCATGTTCTGGGTGATGAAGAAACAAGTTCACTTGGCTGTATTTGAAACCGCAATATGAATCCTACTGTATTCCATACCTAAGTTATTTATTGAAACCTTGTCTATTATGTTAGAAAATGGTTTTAAACAATTAATGTTCATGCTGGACTCCATTTCTTTCCACATAGCTACAAACATGTGAGAGAACAAGGAACAAAAAATACATGTTTAGTTGTAAGACAGAAGTAGCTCTGGCACTTGGTGACATGTTGCTTGATCGGGTGTCAGTGTTGACAGCCTGTGCTTATTTTCACTTGAGGAAACTTTCTCCTGGTAGGAATAGATGCATCTGTTTGTATTCTGAAGGCAGCATAATAACAGGGGCAGGACCTAGTGACTGATTTCCAGAGATCAGAATCGGAATAAGAAGAGTATTGTCAGAGCGATCCTCTCTCACTGAGGAACAATATGGTAAAAAAGCATCTGTGTCAAGAACTGTAACTCACATTCATATTATTCCATAATTGAGAATAAGGGAAACAACTGACCTTGAGAATATGTGTAGCCTGATGGGTGGGAAAACATGATACTTGCCTCTGACTGTTTTGTATTGACATCCAATGTTGAACACCGTGGGGTCTGTTTGCACAATATTCTCTCATTGATGTTGATTAATTGCTGTTGTCTGATGGAGGATTTTTTATTGTTACTATGGTGAATGCAAGCTACGGTGCCCCTGCAAATGATCATTGTTTGGTCAGTGTCATATCCTAGCAAACAAATATAAATAATTTGAATAAATAATTAATATATTTCCAAGGCTTGCATAATTTGAAAATGAGCATTACAGGGAGGTTAAAGCCAGAATATATAGGCAAAAAAATCTTCTGTCCCTGGAGACTAGGTAGGTCAATAATTCTGGGAAGCAGAGAAGGAGTGGTGGAGGGGTAGCCACGTGTGCAATCTCTTGTTACAAGGAATAGGAAATCCAGGCTTAAATCTTGGCCTTGCAGTTACAGACTAGTATCCTTTGGAATGTTTAGATATGATGGTAACATGGGTGCTGTGAAGTTAGCCACCTCTATTTTTAGGAGCCCAAAGTTAGCCTTGGAGAAGTTTTTCATGGTGTTTTCCTTTACGAGGGGGTGGGACAGATGTGGAGTTCCAAGGTGATTAGTTTATGGTTGGATCTAACCAGGGAGGAGTTGACTATTGGTGTAGCACAATGGTTGTCCATGTTAGTAATGACCAGGTCAAGGATGTTGCTACTTCTAGTTGGGGGTAAGAACAAGCTGGTCGAGGCTATTGGAATTAATGGAATTCCAGGAAATGTTGGTCAAGTGCATTGGTATAGGAGTAGCTTTCCCAGTTGATGGAAGGGTAGTTGAAGTCACCCAGTATGCGAGTGTTAGGTTGGACCCTAATATTCTCCAGGGTGCTTAGGAACATGGAGTGTGAGCCTTGGGACATGGTTGGGAAGCTATAGCAGGCTATGACCTGAATTGCTCGTCTTACCCAATGTTAGCTGCACCTGAATTATCTCTGATGTGTTATGTCGGGCTACCAGTCTGGAGGTGTTTGCATCCTTTATGAATATGGAAACACCACCACCTTTGGAGCTTTGGTGCAAGTTCTGGGTCCGAAAGGTGTGGAATGAGTTATAGCCTGGTAGTGCAGGGGTGCTTTCTCCTGCCTTGAACCAGGTCTCTGTTACAGCACAAATGTCAATGTTCTCTATTTTAAGGAGTGCTTCAAGTGAGCGCATTTGAGATTTAAATTCTAGCGTTGAGCAGCATGACCCTCAGATTGCATTTGTTTGTAGCTGTTACAGTGGTAATTTGGTCTTTGGAACACCCCCGAAAAAAGGCACTATAGAGATCGCAAGAGCCTTTCCCAGTATCCAGAAGCCCAGGGGTGACAGATGTAGGCCATCTCTGGCAAAGCATCAAGGTCTGTCAATCATGTCATCCCAGGCAGACATATATTGGATCCCCTTAGAATGACACGAGAAATTTAGCCAATTGTTGAAATCAATCATTTTCTGCTTGTATAATTCTGGGTGATGGTAGCATGCTGCTCAGGGCTAGGGTTATTCATGCCTGGGCTACATAATCTGAGAGCTCCCCCATGTCTCTTTTCATGTAGTCCAGGGAGGTACCTCTTGGGTAATTCACACCCATATGTACAATGATAGAGTCATATTTGTACCTGTTGAGTGACCTGAGTGTGTGCATTATGTGGCAGATCCTGGCACCAGATATGCAACTGACTGTTACTTTCTCCTTATTCAACCTAGTGAGTGGGACATCAGTGTGCTTCACTATCGAGTCACCTATGACTAGTGTGTTGGGCTTGCCGTTTTTGCCTTAGGGGCTTTGAGTGGCACACTGTTTCAGAGAGTTATGTATCTTGTGATTAGTGTTGTGTTGTGGTGGTCGGGTGCATTTCTGTCTTGGAGGTTTCTGCTGTTTGTGTAGATTTTTTATTGACAGCCTCCACGAAGGTGGGTGTGTGGTTTGTGTTTTTATGTGAAGGCAGTGCTGGTGTGTGTTCTAGAGGGCTATGTGTTCCATGTGGTGTGGTGTGGTGCAAGTGTTGACCACCTTCTCTTGACCCAGCTATTCCAGTCTTGGCTGGAGAGTGCATGACTTCCAATTTGGATATACAAGTGCATCTCTCACAAGTCTGAGCACTGAGAGGTAAGAGGAGAGGGTTGTCAGTGTACATGAAGCAGTTGCTACATTGCCTCAGGATGCCCAAGTTCACCAGGTTAATAGGAGGAAGCACAGGGAACTGACCTTTAGACATGCCTGGAGGGGTGGGCATTAATAAGTACTAGAGCTGTTTTCTTGTAGAATGTTTATTGCTGGTAGCATTTTTATGTGCTACAATAATTGCTACATGAAGTCTGGTAAAGTGCTAGACTAATACGCTAGTAAGAGTGCAGGAGAGGAGAGAACTAGCAGATCTAAGGGAAAATTTGAAGAGAAGACTTTGGCACCTCTCAGAAGCTTACAAACACAGATTTGCTGTATCCAAGACTATCTGGACTAGACTAGTTACAGGAAAGGTGGGAAAGAAGTGGAAATGTGGGCTTTTAAAACGGAATGTTGAGACAGATGGAAAAACTGCCCAACTGGCCAATAAACTACAATTTCTGGGCCAGAAACAACTCCTTTTGTGGTAACTAGGCTACCTTTACCACTCCCGCTGATAAGCTAGAAGGCTTCCTTCCAAAACAGAAAGGCTTTGGGGGGCTCAGAA